>NC_040883.2:737500-820000 GCF_900634795.4 Betta splendens | reverse complement strand
GCAGGACGAATGCTAATCTGCTGAGAAGACGAACAGCATCAACAGAAAAACACACTAAGTGGATAATGATGGACCTCAGGACACGCGAGGCGACGCCAACAACAATTATCTTCACCGCTGCCTGGAAACGAAGGCGCCTCAAAGCAGATGAAGATTCTCACCGTCGTCGTGATCCTCACCTTGAACCTGAGGACTCACTTCCTCCAATTAATTCAGTTTCAGCACATGCAGGTGGAAGCTTCCGTCTGATCTTTAATCATAGGAGAAAATTCAGGCCTCAAACATCCAGTCAGCAGCGTTTAATCCGATTTTATCACTGCAATTCACTCCAGGAAGAGAAACTCCAGCCCCTTTTAGTGTCGGAGCCAATGAGAGAATGAACATTTCTGCTTTTGTTGCTGCTTCTCATAAGCAGCAACTCACTGCGACAGCAAATCAATAAAAACACTGTTACTGCCAGTCAAACAATGTTTTCCAGGTCCTGATGAATGTCTCAACATCAGAGTTTAACAGAACAGACGCCGGCGTTACGATGTTAAGAGCAGGATGTGATGTTCTACAGAGACCGGACCCTCGTCAGACCAACAACAGCTGCACTTCTGCAGCAGCGCCTCGGTCCCGACCCGGTTCTGCAACGTGGAACCAGCACGTACTCTGGACCACACAACGGCCCAGAGCCACGCGCTCAGTTCCTACTTAACCGACACCCAATTGACACAAAACACTTGAACACATAACGAGGCTTTGAAAGTGCCGTGCGACGAAACACAAAACAACAAAAACACAACCAACAAAAACTGTCACTTCAGTCAGAGAGGAGCAAACGTCCGACTGTCAACTCAACATGCAGTTCAATGGAGTCGGCTGGTGGCACCTAAAGTCACACACACACACACACACACACACACACACACACACACACACACACACACACACACACACACACACAGACTCTCACACACACACACACACACACACACACAAACACACACACACACACACACACACACACACACACACACACACACACACACACACACACACACACACACAAACACACACACACACACACACACACACACACAGACTCTCACACACACACACACACAAACACACACACACACACACACACACAGATACATACTCACACACAAACAAACACACACAGACTCTCACACACACACACACACACACACACACACACAGAAACACAAACACACACACACACACACACACACACACACACACGTGCTCAACTTGCAGAGCATCAATCTGTGAACGCGCTCTCATCCACAGCGACCCTTTATCCTGCCTTGATCGATGCTCACCTTTGGGAGAGGAGCAGCTGAGTATGGAGGACGTATTAATGCTCATGGAGGCCTGTCAATACATCGATCGCTTTACTCCTTTCTAGCTCTAAGACAGGCTATTGTTGTTGATTAAGGGCTTCTTGCATTCCAGCGCAGATGGGTTTCAAATATTAGCCTCTATTAAACTTGCAAAACAGGCTCAAGTCAGAAACGGGTCAAAAAATAGGACCTTAATAGGAGTAAAAAGTGCAGACTGCTGCAGAATCCATAATGAGAGAGGCGACTCAGAACAAGCGTGGTGATCTGGATCATGTGGATCTGGATCATGTGGATCTGGATCATGTGGATCTGGATCATCTGGATCTGGATCATCTGGATCATGTGGATCTGGATCATGTGGATCTGGATCATCTGGATCTGGATCATCTGGATCTGTGAGTGTCACGAAGCAGGGATTCATTCACGGCCGCCGTCAGCTCATCACAGTAACAGGAGCCGGAGCAGCCACAGGCTCCATGTGGGTCAGAACCACGGCAAACAGCCAGGCTTCACCGGTGGGAGGCAAAACGCTGACTGTCTGGACTGATTTGGACTCGAGTCCAGAACCCAGGGTGCAAAAGCGTCATTTAGAACTGGAGCCTGGAGCGGTTCTGGCTCCTGAGGCTGTTTGATGGAGACTGATGATGAAGCCATGTCCTGCTCCCTCTTCGTACCAGGATACAGAGGGAAGCCTCCACCCTCACCTTGGTTACAGGACCCCTGGGAGGCTTCAGACCCTGAGGCCTGGAGGGTCTGCGCAGGCGCCCGCAGCCGGCTGCGCAGGTGCCAGCTTCAAGGAGCTGAACTAATGGCTGCTCAAAATACAGGCTTCACCAAGCGAGACTTTGTTCAGGCAAATAGAAGCACTTAGGGTGAACGGGCCTCCTCCTCCAAGGCTCTGTTGTGAAGAAGGTGGCTCGTGATATTTTCAACCTCATGAAGAATGCGTGTGGTTCATCAGTCCACGTGTTCTGGTCTCACAAGGTCCAAATCAACCCGACGCGTAAAGACGACCGTTTGAGCGTCTTTCAAGCTTTACAAACAGGCTGATGACTCACCTCAGACCTGAAGCAGGCCATTATTGGATTCAGCAGCCGTTTAGTTTGCGGCCGCTTCCCCTCGAGGACCCGACACCAGCGTAGTGGAAGCCAGTAGTTCATTGTTCATCTGTGGAAACAGCATTAGAGTTGGGTCAGGTGTTTGAGCGCTCAGAATCCGTCCGTTCTTCAGACTTTAGCTGCTCATGGACGTCCTGCTCTCAAACACCTGCCAACATCACGACACACCGAAATCTGAGGGAATTCTATTTAATATTCTGCTTTTTGCGTCCGCAGACACAAACAGGTTTATTTTACCTGGAGCCGCATTCCAGTTCACACCCACAATCTATCGGCTGTGATTAGAAAACTCATCCCTGCAGTAATTGACCCATGTTTTCAAGTACGCAGCGATAACGGGTGTTTGTTCCTCCAACTAAAAGGAGGCTGAGCACAATGGACCTAATGAGAACACGCGGCATTATCACTCGCTACCTTCTTTGAGCGGAGCCTCAATGAGGTTGGGGTCTGCACAGCATGAATAGTTGATGTGGCCGAGTCTCAAACAGACGCACCCAGGGCTTTGTGGGACGTGGGCGACCCACTTTCTGCTTCTCTGTGAGCGAGCGGGCGAGCGAGCGAGCGAGCGAGCGAGAGAACCTCCCTCTGGACCCGACGCAGCTCCCGCTCGGATCGAGGTGCTGACGGGCCGAGCCGCAGTGACTGACACCAGCCAATCAGCGTCAGCGGCGCTCGGCTCAGGACGCGCGCTCAGCTATTCACGGCCAGAACCACATGCTAATCTGCACACGCGCCTCACTTGAAAGGCAGTTACGTCTCAGCCAGAACAAACAACTGATGCAAACTGTCGACATCGCAGCAGGAACTGTTCTCCTGAGAGCGACGCAGTGTCAGCGGCGTGATCCAGGAGCGAAGCCTGTCAGGAGCCGCTGCGGCGCCGCTCGGCTCCTTCCATCGATTGGAGGCCTGAGAACGCTGCTGATTAAGCTCAAGGCTTTGGGTCCAATCAGGGTTCTATCGGACCACATGGATTTTGTGCAGATTCGTTCCGACTCCTGGGCTGAAGCTTCACACAGTGATACAGCAGTCATAGCTGCTGCAACAGAGCCCGGAGCCGGGGCCACGGCTCCACGGCTCCAGGACCAACAGCACAAGGGCCCACGGCACCGCGGGTCGGGGCCCCGGGGCCACAGCTCCGCGGCTTCGCTCCACAGTACGATGAATAGCTGCGTTACATCTATTCTTCCCTCAGTTACAAAGCTGTGACCTTCTGATTCCACAGACGCTGGTTTCTCAGCTCCAGAACCCGTATTTACTGTGTCAGCAGCTCACTGGGCCCAGAGTCAAATGGACCCACAGCACACGTTCTGGAGCCGGCCCCGTCTTTCATCCCGGCCCAGCAGGACTCTGTGCTCTAAATGTGTTGCAGTATCTGTCGTCTGTGCAGCTTCACTCACAAACAGGAAGCTCAGCGGCAGTCGGCAGAGATTAAAAGCGGAGACGTACAAAGAGAAATGAAATGCTGGTGCGAAGGAAGCGTTTCTGTGTGTGGCTGTTTTCCTCGCATTCAGCACCGTCGCTGCGACCAAAGCTAAACTGTGTCACAAAAGCCTGAATTAGACAGCGAGTGATTATCAGCGACTGCTGATTATCAGACAGTGATTGGACGTCGGCGCCGTTGGTCTGAGCAGACGCTCGCCGTCTGCAGCTCCAACTCCATCAGCGGCTCTCGTGTCTTTTATCACAGCCGATCCTCACAATGTGTAATGACGTGTCTGCGTCAGCGGTGCAGCCCAGAGCTCGGAGCCGCTTCTGTAAAATGACACAGATCCGAGGTTCTGGTTCCACAGAGCGGCCTGAACGCGGCGCCTGAAGGTGCACGAACGCGCCTCAGACCATGCTTTGCTCATGGGCGCGACGGGCACTTTGCCCAAACCACCGGCCTCCCTCCATCCTCATATTCTGTCACTCATTTTCACTATGAGCCACTTCTCTTCCATTGCACATAATCATTTTCCCCATTTCAATCTAGAAATATTGATCCGTGCAGCTCCAACTCTGCAGCCGCTGGAAAGAGAAAACAGGCTGCTGCTCAGAGCTTCCTCTGGAGCCGCTGCCTATTGACACACAGGAAGTTAAGCCAAGGGCTGCAGGTTGCTGGTAATATTCCCCCGAGTAAAGACATATCAGCTGTATTTGTAAAAAGTCACACACAGCCCCACAGAGGACGTCATTGAGATAAAGCAGCGACGAAATGAGGGAGGGCAGCGGGTTAAAGAAACCCCTTAAGGTGTGTGTGTGTGTGTGTGTGTGTGTGTGTGTGTGTGTGTGTGTGTGTGTGTGTGTGTGTGTGTGTGTGTGTGTGTGTGTGCGTACGTGCGTGTCTCTGCATAATAATGGCCCCATCTCATATTTGCCGTCTCTATTGGAACACATCTCTACAGTGGGTTAAAAGTATTTGACAGCAGATCCTTTCAGCCTGAAGGAGTGACTCCAGCTCCGTGTTATAGACGACGACGTGAACCCGACGACGTGAACCCGACGACGTGAACCCGACTACGTGAACCCGACGACGTGAACCCGACTACGTGAACCCGACTACGTGAACCCGACTACGTGAACCCGAATACGTGAACCCAACGACGTGAACCGACGACGTGAACCCGAATACGTGAACCCAACGACGTGAACCCGACTACGTGAACCCGACTACGTGAACCCGACTACGTGAACCCGACTACGTGAACCCGACGACGTGAACCCGACGACGTGAACCCGACGACGTGAACCCGACTACGTGAACCCGAATACGTGAACCCGAATACGTGAACCCGACTACGTGAACCCTAATACGTGAACCCGACTACGTGAACCCGAATACGTGAACCCGACTACGTGAACCCGAATACGTGAACCCGACGACGTGAACCGACTACGTGAACCCGACGACGTGAACCCGACGACGTGAACCCGACGACGTGAACCCGACGACGTGAACCCGACGACGTGAACCCGACTACGTGAACCCGACGACGTGAACCCGACGACGTGAACCCGACGACGTGAACCCGACGACGTGAACCCGACGACGTGAACCCGACGACGTGAACCCGACGACGTGAACCGACGACGTGAAACCGACAACGTGAACCCGACAACGTGAACCCTAATACGTGAACCCGAATACGTGAACCCGACTACGTGAACCCGACGACGTGAACCCGACGACGTGAACCCGACGACGTGAACCGACTACGTGAACCCGACGACGTGAAACCGACTACGTGAACCCGACGACGTGAAACCGACTACGTGAACCCGACGACGTGAAACCGACGACGTGAACCCGACGACGTGAAACCGACTACGTGAACCCGACGACGTGAAACCGACGACGTGAACCCGAATACGTGAACCCGACTACGTGAACCCGAATACGTGAACCCGACTACATGAAGAGCCTCTACCTCCGCGGCCTCACATTTCATTCCTACTCATGTAGGCGTTTCCCTCGACCCCCGGCTTTGCTGAAGGAGAGAACGTCTCACTTGTCACAGATACTAATACTCATGTGTTGAGATGCACTTTTCATAATAATCCAATTGCACCAATTCCTTAAGTGGAGGGATGAGAGTTAATCGTGGACTAATCGAGCAAAGCCTTCCTGCCGACGGCTTCGTGGCTCGTCTCCTCCCTCAGCACGCGTCCGTCTGCGGTTCATATCCAAATCCAACAGCATTTAAGACCTCAGAGGTTTGTCACTCATAATTAGTATGTTGTTGCAGCTCTGCTGCCAACATTAAAGCAAAAGAAAGCCATATTATCTCCAAGGTTCCTTCAGATATTCACTTTAGAATTCACATCAGAGCACATGAAGGTGTTTCTAATGCACAGCAGAGCACAATCAGCACTTTCCTTCATTAGCAGACTGAAGGTCATCTGTAGAGTCTCACTGCACAGGAAGACGCTCCAGCAATTTCTCAGCTGAAATAAGTTTGAGCAACAGCAGAAGAAAGTGACGATTCTTTGAGGTAATCGTTTAGGAAAACGACACGAAAGCGTCTTGGCTGAGGATTCGCTGCGACGAGTCCTGAGAGTCCACGGTTTGACCTCGAGGCAACAAAACTACGCTAGTGAGAAGTTCTGAGAAGTTCTGAGCTCCAACCAATCAGCGATGGGTCATCAGAACCGCCCCAATCAGCAGTGGAGCGCTGTCACCCCTCAGCTCACACTCTACAGACGCTGACTGGCAGCAAAGCAGCACTAACGCTCCACAAAGAGCACGTCTTGCTGTTCTGCTGGACTTAGTATAATCCAGCATAAAGCTGCAGCTCCCATGGTTTTCTATAAGTGGAGCCGTCAAAGCTGCTTCGCATAAAGCCGACAACTTCAACGGACAAACTTCCTGAACTGCACTGGAAGCCGTCAGCGTCTAGAAGCTGCTTTTCAGCTGCGTGGTAATAACAGAGTTATTACTGAACACATCAGGAAACACACGTCACGTCGGACTCTTTGGTCACTGTCGTTACATCACGATGTGACGTTTCCACGGCGACTGCGAGCATTGGATGGATGAACCTGCAGATCTTAGGCTGTTACACAGAATGCCTTTTGACATGAAGTCATTTACTACAACGTTGTACCTTAGTTGTGCATATTTAAAATAAAAAAAGCTTTAATATGATACAGACCCGCTGTTCTAAGTAACACTCACATTATTAAGCAGCTGAAATTAATTTGGTCTGAAATGAGGAGAAAAATGCAGCAATCAGTGTTTTAGCACTCGTCTCTCCACTAAAGCAGTTTTTATTGTCGATGAACTTATGAAACTATCTTAGAGGTTATGTTCCATGTCTGCTCTGAGAACTTGTTCTAGGACAGTCGGTCTTAATTCATTCTTTGAGTTTTTATTGGTTCATCTGAAAAAAGAAATCAGATGTTTTTACAATTTTTAGACATTTTAGTAAAATATGATAAAACGATTAATCAAGGACAAACATTAATCAGAAAACTCCTTGAACATGAAGGCTGAAACCATCTATGCTTTGATTAAACGATTTTATCTGTGACAACATCTTCTGTTAATCAAATAATGGATTAATTAACTAATGAACTCAGATTGTAATGAGTCAAATCTCTTTCATCTCTTTCCACTGATGCTGAGAGTTATATCACGGGTTCTCATGTTTTAGCCCCACATTCAAAACAAGCGGGGGATGTCCCTAATAAAGTGGCTCCTGAGTGCAGCTTGGAGAACCAGCTCGACCCGGTAATAGATCGGATGCAGGTCACAAGCGGACGCACCTCATCTCAAACAAACAGAGACAGAAACAAATCAATTAATGCTCTATTTCATGATGAGTCGTTGATTTTCCATCAAATCAGGCCAAACTTTCCTTTTATACGTCGGCTTTGCCTCTTTTTCCATATTACATCATATAAAGCTCACTGTTCAGAGACTTTGGCCTTAGATAATAAATACACCACAAAGTAATTGGTGCATTTTTCCACACAAGGAAAAGTTGGTGCTGTTGTCTGAGGAGACGACTTGTCCGTTAGTTTTCTGTGCCGGGTCTAAAAATAAGGAGGAACTGGGGCTCAGCTCTCAACAAACACGTGACCTTAAATGCATGAAAAGGCCGAGCGTCCTCCTCAGCCCTCTGCTCGCTGGATAATGCGTTCCTCATCCATTTGCCCTGAGGAGAGCATTCATGATAGGTTGTAATGGTCAGCTCCATCACCCCCACCCCCGTGTCCACTCCAAACACCCCCAGGCACCACCACTTTAGTCTTTCATGTAGCTTTTCTTCCTTCTTTGCTTTGTTGCAGGATGAATAAGACGCCGAGAGCCGATGGACCGCCGGCCTTAATGCGCTCCCCCTTTAACCTCCACCTCATGAGCTATTTGAATTTCATGACTGATGTTTTGCCGTTGCCTCATCCTGAGAGCGAGAGAACGGGACTCAAACTTCTTGTCAGAGTCTTTCCATAATTCATAACTTTCCTCCTCAGACGGCGATGCTGAGGAGCAGCACCATGAATGCAGCTCTAAGATGTTAACGAACCAACACAGAGCAACATTTAAAAGCAATAACCTCTCAGATGCAGAACCTGCCTCGCAGAGGCAGCAGCCGCGGGCGCCAGACCTCCAATACAACGTGTCCTTGGGAAACAACAGCCAGCGCTCTCCCATTTATTAACACTGATTACACGTATTGATCTGACAGAACATGGAAGAGGCCCAGTTGAAAAGGTTCAGCAGACTGGAAGCAGAGCAGCTGCTGTGATCTGAGAGACAGACAGGTCCCATCGCGACGCCCGCTGTCAGCAAACATCACCCGGCTCAGTGCGGGAACAAATATACAATTGTTCTTTAAATGTGTGATATCATGAACCGTGACGGACTGCGGTTCACGGCGGCTGACGGTAAACCACAGTACAGATAAGGCAGAAGTAGAAGGTTTGTGCTCAGAATTATTTATCCAGACAAATATTCCTGATGTGCTCCAGGCGGCTACTTTCTCCAAGATGAGCATGAATATGAATAGCATTCTGCAATGAACGGAAATGGAAAGTCTAGTTTAATGTGTTGGTAGACGGACAAACAGCCTCCGAGCCTCAGCAAAGACATCCCAGAACGTGAGCAACAAAGAGCTCCACATGCGCCACAAAGGCCCAATATTCCTCTCGCACTTTGTAGCGAATCAGGCGGCCGCGAGCGGCTCCGGCCTGTGGCTTGTTTGCAGCAGGAAACGCAGCTCAGCGCTTTGCCCCAACAGCCGTTATCCTTAAACAGTGATTGGAATTATGTTTACCATTAAAAGGCGAAGTCACAGGAGCAGCAGCGTGGAGGGAACCATTATTAGGACGTGGCCCACAGAGCGCGCGCCAAAGTGTTGTTTCCATCTGGGCTTGAGGATAAATTCTCTATTAGTGACTCCTACTTCTGCAGCCAGAAATAGCTGCGTGCACCTTAATAACGTGATGTCTTTACTAAAGGAGGGGTGAATTAGTCAGATCTGTGTCCTCCTGTTTGTAGCTGTAAGTAGTGAAAGCAGGTAATGGCATTCTGCCTCCCGCCATCAGCTGCTACTGCTCTACAGTCTCCACTGGCTCATCCTCCTGGCACCTTCAGTTTCCTAAAGCCTTGACCCACCAGCACCAGCACCAGCAGCACATCAGCACCAGCACCAGCAGCACATCAGCACCAGCACCAGCACCAGCACCAGCACCAGCACATCAGCACCAGCACCAGCAGCACATCAGCACCAGCACCAGCACCCAGCACCAGCAGCACATCAGCACCAGCACCAGCACCACATCAGCACCAGCACCAGCACCAGCACCAGCACCAGCACCACATCAGCACCAGCACCAGCACCAGCACCCAGCACCAGCACCAGCACCAGCACATCAGCACCAGCACATCAGCACCAGCAGCACATCAGCACCAGCACCAGCACATCAGCACCAGCAGCACATCAGCACCAGCACCAGCAGCACATCAGCACCAGCACCAGCACACCAGCACCAGCACCAGCACCAGCACCAGCAGCACATCAGCACCAGCACCAGCACCAGCACATCAGCACCAGCAGCACATCAGCACCAGCACCAGCACCAGCACCAGCAGCACATCAGCACCAGCAGCACATCAGCACATCAGCACCAGCACCAGCAGCACATCAGCACCAGCAGCACATCAGCACCAGCAGCACATCAGCACCAGCAGCACATCAGCACCAGCACCAGCACCAGCAGCACATCAGCACCAGCAGCAGCACCAGCAGCACATCAGCACCAGCAGCACATCAGCACCAGCACCAGCAGCAGCACCAGCAGCACATCAGCACCAGCACCAGCACCAGCACCAGCACCAGCAGCACATCAGCACCAGCAGCACATCAGCACCAGCAGCACATCAGCACCAGCACCAGCACCAGCAGCACATCAGCACCAGCACCACCAGCAGCACATCAGCACCAGCAGCATCTTAAAAAGTAAAACACATTTAATTAAAGTAAGAGCTCCAGAGTCGACAAAAGCTGCATTACTATTATTGCGAGGGCACATTTGTGACAAATGTCGCCGTGACATATTGCGCAGCACCACATAAATGGAGCCACTTGAGGAGAGAATAAAACAGAAAGTGAACAGCACTGCTGTGGAGCACCTGCAGCTGCACTGCGTTGCTGTCCACTGCTTTTCAGCGGGATCGGGTCACTGCATGCAAATATCCTGAATATTCAATTACCCCGTTTAAACCATTGAGCTTAAACTCAAAGAGACTTGACCCGAAACCAACGTGCGTTAATTGCGTTTGCACGCAGGCACACGTCCCCTGCTCAACAGCGCCACCTACTGCCGAGCGTCGATCTCTGCGCTGATTTCACTGGAAATAGTACGACAGCAACGACCACCATGAGCCAACTTAACATCAACACTGAGGAGGACTCCAAACTCTGCGGACTGGACTCACACCAGCTCGCTGCAGCTTTTTAGTTGCAGGTGCTTGATTACAGTCTGTTGCATGAGATGAGTGGACTAAAATCCAGCCGAGACCCGAGCGCTGCACAGTGAAGCAGCAGTAAATAAGACTAAAGCCCACATGACACAAAATGTTCACAATGAGTCTCGCATCTCACACCAACAATAATGGAATTGACAGAAATAAAGAACAGCTGACAGAGCATTAATGAGACGCATCAGATCATTATCAGAACCGTAACTCATCCGAGGCACAACCAGTGATGTCTACTTTCATTATACGCAACACATTTGCACATTTAACTCAACCCTGAGGCGCATATGCTTGTGGACCTTTGCATTAACACACACAATAGGATACATCCGTTTTGTGCAACTTGACCATGTATTTACAATCAGGCTACAACCATGCTGTCAACTAAGTAAACGATTCATCCGTCGGGTTGAAAGGTGATTTATTATACATCTGACTTTAACCTAAAGATTGTTTCAATAAAACAGCGAAAACACAAGATCATAAATAATAATCAGATTTCAGTCTTACCTGCAGAAGGAATGCAGTAAAAGTTAATTCTCGTTAATTAGGTGCAGTTAAATGTGCTATAACAGGCGCAGAGAAAAGATGAGGGAAAAAAACGTGTTTCAGTATGATATCATTTAATATGTGAAGGACGCTGATCTAGAAACACGAGTAACACAAGAACACAAGTCCCGAAGCAGCATCCACGCATCGGCGCAGTTGCCAACTTGAGCTCAGTCTCTCTTCTCTGCTGGTTCTCTGCTGCAGCCTTTTTCAACGGCGCAGCCAAAGAGCAGCGCAGGCAGCGAGAGGAGTAACCCCCTGTGCCGAGCACCGAGGCTGCCAACACTGCCGCCTACCTCAGCCCAGGGGTAAACACACGGTGAAGCGAGCTAGAGCAGCTAGCTACCCAGAGAAACTCCCAAGCTACTAGATAGTGCTTGAAAGTAAGACAGCAATTACTACGAATGTCTTTTTTCAGCTTTAATTCTTTCATTTTGAGAGTTTGTCTGCTTTTGCTCACTATAATTCCAACAGTACCTAAAGGCAACAAGAGCATGGGCGGCGGAAGCGTCATGACGTCACAAGCTGTCCGCCTCGGCTGCACTTCCTTGTGGCGGCGGAAGCGCCGATGTTTACAAGTTTATCTTCCCGCGTTACGATAAACAGCCGAGGACGAAGAGCCAGCGGCCCGTCCGTGAGTCCCGGCGATGATTAAGACGGAGAAGATCCTGCACCTGAAGAACTGCCGCGGGCGGAAGGTCCGCGTGGTCCGGGAACATTATTTGAGGGAGCGGGTTCCCTGCTACAGCGCGCTGTGTCAGGCGGACTGTGCGCACGGTAAAGTCTCGCCGGCACGCGCACAAACACGCCAGGCAGTTATTACTCAGGTACTCACTGGCATGCGCGTGGCCGCTGCGCCTACCGGGCAGCTGGGTGGCACGCGCCCACGCGACACAACCAGCTTATAAGCAGCACGTGCGTTAAATAAACAATGCATACGCGTAAACAAGTTGATTTGTATGAAAAGGTGCGCGTGACGCAGGGAGAGGTCACACAAGCAGCCTCGTGTCTGAGCATAATGTGGGCGTGTCCATCAAACAGACGGCAAAGTGCTGCCTGGAGACCTGACCCACTACGTGGTGCCGGACGCCGCCGTGGTGGTCGACTTTCTGGAGGTGCTGGAGCTCAGAGAGCTGCGGGGCATCGTGTTCACGCAGACCGCGTGCCAGGCCGTGCAGCAAAGCAAAGGACGCAGGTACGTGAAGGCGTTAAAGCGCCGCAGAGGGTTCAACTTGGACCCGCACTTGGAAACAGTCCTATTCAAATGAACGCTTTGTGATTCCCTAAGGACTGCCTACCTGCGCAGGTGGGCGGGGTCAAAGGTCAGGCTCATTATGCCCCAGCTCTGCTGAGGAAGCTAAGTGAAATGTGCTGTGACGCTCCCACACAAACGCAGGAGCCTTCGACAAAGTGATGAACACTGTACATAAGGAGTCCCTCCAGACCTCGCTTCCATTTAATTTGCTCTGTCTTTCTGCTTATGCTGCTCTTTTCTAATGTTGCATCATTAATGTGATGAGGTCCGGCTTCTGATAACAGTAGGTGGATGTAGCTGCCGGAGCTCATGCTGATGCCATACTGTGCTAGTAATTGCAGTCTTGTGGTCACTTGAACGCACCGGGAGCCTGTAGGAGGGAGCGTGAGCGTTCTTCATGTTCATCAGACTCCTCGTCCGGCACTTTAAGCATAGATTAGATAGATTAGATAAGCATAGAAACCAGTTTATTTCTCATAAACTGGTTTCTTTAATCAGCAGTAATAGCTGTTATTTTAATCTTTAGGATTTGCTCCTTGAGAATGTCTCTGTGATATGATTTCACTGTGTGCGTGCGTGTGTGCGCGCGCGTGTGTGCGTGTGCGTGCGTGTGTGTGCGTGCGTGTGTGTGTGTGTGTGTGTGTGCGTGCGTGTGCGCGTGTGTGTGCGTGCGTGTGTGCGTGCGGTGGTGGTGTGGTGCGCGTGTGGCGCGCGTGTGGCGTGGTTGTGGTGTGTGCGTGCGTGTGTGCGTGTGCGTGTGTGTGTGCACGCGTGTGCGTGCGTGCGCGCGTGTGTGTGCGTGCGTGTGTGCAGGCAATACAGCCGTCTACGAAACCTCCTCAAAGACCCTCGACATGATTGTGTGCTGTTTGCCAATGAGTTTCAAGAGTATTCGTACTGCCCTCGCGAGCGGGGGGAGAGTCTGGAGACGTGGCAGAGCAGGTCAGTGCTCATCGCTTCACAGCCTGCAGAGGTCCCACAGCACAGGTGGTTTGATTGTGCGCATGTGTGTAGGTGTGTGTACTCTGCAGCCGCCTGGTACCACGACCACCTGGCCGGTGTGATGGACGTGGTGATGGTGACGGAGGACCAGCGGGCCGTGGCTCAGTTCAGCAGCCTGAGGTCCGGCGTGTTCGTCGTCTCGCTGCAGGTACGTGTCGCGTGTTACTAACGCAGGCACGCACACACACACATAGGCGGTTCTACGCCTGGTTCTGCGGTGCTCCGTTCTACGGCACTCTGTTCTACGCCTGGTTCTACGGCGCTCGGTTCTACGGCGCTCGGTTCTACGCCCGGTTCTACGGCGCTCGGTTCTACGCCTGGTTCTACGGCGCTCGGTTCTACGGCGCTCGGTTCTACGCCTGGTCCTACGGCGCTCGGTTCTACGCCTGGTCCTACGGCGCTCTCTTCTACGCCTGGTCCTACGGCGCTCGGTTCTACGCCTGGTCCTACGGCGCTCGGTTCTACGCCTGGTCCTACGGCGCTCGGTTCTACGCCTGGTCCTACGGCGCTCGGTTCTACGGCGCTCGGTTCTACGCCTGGTTCTACGGCGCTCGGTTCTATGGCATTTGGTTCTACGGCGCTCGGTTCTATGGCATTTGGTTCTATGGCATTTGGTTCTACGGCGCTCGATTCTATGCCTGGTTCTATGGCGCTCGGTTCTACGGCATTCAGTTCTATGGCATTCAGTTCTGCGGCGCTCGGTTCTACGCCTGGTTCTGCGGCGCTCGGTTCTACGCCTGGTTCTACGCCTGGTTCTACGCCTGGTCCTACGGCGCTCAGTTCTACGCCTGGTCCTACGGCGCTCGGTTCTACGCCTGGTCCTGCGGCGCTCGGTTCTACGCCTGGTCCTGTGGCGCTCGGTTCTACGCCTGGTTCTACGCCTGGTTCTATGGCGCTCGGTGCTACACCTGGTTCTACGCCTGGTCCTACGGCGCACGGTTCTACGGCGCTCGGTTCTACGGCGCTCGGTTCTACGGCGCTCGATTCTACGCCTGGTTCTATGGCGCTCGGTTCTACGGCATTCGGTTCTGCGGCGCTCGGTTCTACGGCATTCGGTTCTGCGGCATTCAGTTCTACGGCGCTCGGTTCTACGGCATTCGGTTCTGCGGCATTCAGTTCTACGGCATTCAGTTCTGCGGCGCTCGGTTCTACGCCTGGTTCTACGGCGCTCAATTCTACACCTGGTTCTGCGGCGCTCGGTTCTACGCCTGGTTCTATGGCGCTCGGTTCTACACCTGGTTCTACGCCTGGTCCTGCGGCGCTCGGTTCTACGCCTGGTCCTGCGGCGCTCGGTTCTACGCCTGGTTCTGCGGCGCTCGGTTCTACGCCTGGTTCTATGGCGCTCGGTTCTACACCTGGTTCTACGCCTGGTCCTGCGGCGCTCGGTTCTACACCTGGTTCTACGCCTGGTCCTGCGGCGCTCGGTTCTACGCCTGGTCCTGCGGCGCTCGGTTCTACGCCTGGTCCTGCGGCGCTCGGTTCTACGCCTGGTTCTACGCCTGGTTCTATGGCGCTCGGTTCTACACCTGGTTCTATGGCGCTCGGTTCTACACCTGGTTCTACGCCTGGTCCTGCGGCGCTCGGTTCTACGCCTGGTCCTGCGGCGCTCGGTTCTACGCCTGGTCCTGCGGCGCTCGGTTCTACGCCTGGTTCTGCGGCGCTCGGTTCTACGCCTGGTTCTACGCCTGGTTCTATGGCGCTCGGTTCTACACCTGGTTCTACGCCTGGTCCTACGGCGCTCGGTTCTACGCCTGGTCCTGCGGCGCTCGGTTCTACGCCTGGTACTGCGGCGCTCGGTTCTACGCCTGGTTCTACGCCTGGTTCTACGCCTGGTCCTACGGCGCTCAGTTCTACGCCTGGTCCTACGGCGCTCGGTTCTACGCCTGGTTCTACGCCTGGTCCTACGGCGCTCAGTTCTACGCCTGGTCCTGCGGCGCTCGGTTCTACGCCTGGTCCTGCGGCGCTCGGTTCTACGCCTGGTTCTACGCCTGGTTCTACGCCTGGTCCTACGGCGCTCAGTTCTACGCCTGGTCCTACGGCGCTCGGTTCTACGCCTGGTCCTGCGGCGCTCGGTTCTACGCCTGGTCCTGTGGCGCTCGGTTCTACGCCTGGTTCTACGCCTGGTTCTATGGCGCTCGGTTCTACGGCATTCGGTTCTGCGGCATTCAGTTCTACGGCATTCAGTTCTGCGGCGCTCGGTTCTACGCCTGGTCCTGCGGCGCTCGGTTCTACGCCTGGTCCTGCGGCGCTCGGTTCTACGCCTGGTCCTGCGGCGCTCGGTTCTACGCCTGGTTCTGCGGCGCTCGGTTCTACGCCTGGTCCTACGGCGCTCGGTTCTACGCCTGGTTCTACGGCGCTCGGTTCTATGGCATTTGGTTCTACGGCGCTCGATTCTATGGCATTTGGTTCTACGGCGCTCGATTCTACGCCTGGTTCTATGGCGCTCGGTTCTACGGCATTCGGTGCTGCGGCATTCAGTTCTACGGCATTCGGTTCTGCGGCGCTCGGTTCTACGCCTGGTTCTACGCCTGGTCCTACGGCGCTCGGTTCTACGCCTGGTCCTGCGGCGCTCGGTTCTACGCCTGGTCCTGTGGCGCTCGGTTCTACGCCTGGTTCTACGCCTGGTCCTACGGCGCTCGGTTCTACGGCGCTCGGTTCTACGGCGCTCGATTCTACGCCTGGTTCTATGGCGCTCGGTTCTACGGCATTCGGTTCTGCGGCATTCAGTTCTACGGCATTCGGTTCTGCGGCGCTCGGTTCTACGCCTGGTCCTGCGGCGCTCGATTCTACGCCTGGTCCTGCGGCGCTCGGTTCTACGCCTGGTTCTACGCCTGGTTCTATGGCGCTCGGTGCTACACCTGGTTCTACGCCTGGTCCTACGGCGCTCGGTTCTACGGCGCTCGGTTCTACGGCGCTCGATTCTACGCCTGGTTCTATGGCGCTCGGTTCTACGGCATTCGGTTCTGCGGCATTCAGTTCTACGGCATTCGGTTCTGCGGCGCTCGGTTCTACGCCTGGTCCTGCGGCGCTCGGTTCTACGCCTGGTCCTGCGGCGCTCGGTTCTACGCCTGGTCCTGCGGCGCTCGGTTCTACGCCTGGTTCTATGGCGCTCGGTTCTACACCTGGTTCTACGCCTGGTCCTACGGCGCTCGGTTCTACGCCTGGTCCTGCGGCGCTCGGTTCTACGCCTGGTCCTGCGGCGCTCGGTTCTACGCCTGGTTCTACGCCTGGTTCTACGCCTGGTCCTACGGCGCTCAGTTCTACGCCTGGTCCTACGGCGCTCGGTTCTACGCCTGGTTCTACGCCTGGTCCTACGGCGCTCAGTTCTACGCCTGGTCCTGCGGCGCTCGGTTCTACGCCTGGTCCTGCGGCGCTCGGTTCTACGCCTGGTTCTACGCCTGGTTCTACGCCTGGTCCTACGGCGCTCAGTTCTACGCCTGGTCCTACGGCGCTCGGTTCTACGCCTGGTCCTGCGGCGCTCGGTTCTACGCCTGGTCCTGTGGCGCTCGGTTCTACGCCTGGTTCTACGCCTGGTTCTATGGCGCTCGGTGCTACACCTGGTTCTACGCCTGGTCCTACGGCGCTCGGTTCTACGGCGCTCGATTCTACGCCTGGTTCTACGGCATTCGGTTCTGCGGCATTCAGTTCTACGGCATTCAGTTCTGCGGCGCTCGGTTCTACGCCTGGTCCTGCGGCGCTCGGTTCTACGCCTGGTCCTAGGGCGCTCGGTTCTACACCTGGTTCTACGCCTGGTCCTACGGCGCTCAGTTCTACGCCTGGTCCTACGGCGCTCGGTTCTACGCCTGGTCCTGCGGCGCTCGGTTCTACGCCTGGTCCTGCGGCACTCGGTTCTACGCCTGGTTCTACGCCTGGTTCTATGGCGCTCGGTGCTACACCTGGTTCTACGCCTGGTCCTACGGCGCTCGGTTCTACGGCGCTCGGTTCTACGGCGCTCGATTCTACGCCTGGTTCTATGGCGCTCGGTTCTACGGCATTCGGTTCTGCGGCATTCAGTTCTACGGCATTCAGTTCTGCGGCGCTCGGTTCTACGCCTGGTCCTGCGGCGCTCGGTTCTACGCCTGGTCCTACGGCGCTCGGTTCTACGCCTGGTCCTGCGGCGCTCGGTTTTATGGCATTTGGTTCTACGGCGCTCGATTCTACGCCTGGTTCTATGGCGCTCGGTTCTACGGCATTCGGTTCTGCGGCATTCAGTTCTACGGCATTCGGTTCTGCGGCGCTCGGTTCTACGCCTGGTTCTACGGCGCTCGGTTCTACGCCTGGCCCTGCGGCGCTCGGTTCTACGCCTGGTCCTGCGGCGCTCGGTTCTACGCCTGGTTCTGCGGCGCTCGGTTCTACGCCTGGTCCTACGGCGCTCGGTTCTATGGCATTTGGTTCTACGGCGCTCGATTCTACGCCTGGTTCTATGGCGCTCGGTTCTACGGCATTCGGTTCTGCGGCATTCAGTTCTACGGCATTCAGTTCTGCGGCGCTCGGTTCTACGCCTGGTTCTACGGCGCTCGGTTCTACGCCTGGTTCTGCGGCGCTCGGTTCTACGCCTGGTTCTACGGCGCTCGGTTCTACACCTGGTTCTGCGGCGCTCGGTTCTACGCCTGGTTCTACGCTCGGTTCTACACCTGGTTCTACGCCTGGTCCTACGGCGCTCGGTTCTACGCCTGGTTCTGCGGCGCTCGGTTCTACGCCTGGTTCTACGCCTGGTTCTATGGCGCTCGGTTCTACACCTGGTTCTACGCCTGGTCCTACGGCGCTCGGTTCTACGCCTGGTCCTGCGGCGCTCGGTTCTACGCCTTGTCCTGCGGCGCTCGGTTCTACGCCTGGTCCTCTGGCGCTCGGTTCTACGCCTGGTTCTACGCCTGGTTCTATGGCGCTCGGTGCTACACCTGGTTCTACGCCTGGTCCTACGGCGCTCGGTTCTACGGCGCTCGGTTCTACGCCTGGTTCTACGGCGCTCGGTTCTATGGCATTTGGTTCTACGGCGCTCGATTCTACGCCTGGTTCTATGGCGCTCGGTTCTACGGCATTCGGTTCTGCGGCATTCAGTTCTACGGCATTCGGTTCTGCGGCGCTCGGTTCTACGCCTGGTTCTACGGTGCTCGGTTCTACGCCTGGTCCTGCGGCGCTCGGTTCTACGCCTGGTCCTGCGGCGCTCGGTTCTACGCCTGGTCCTACGGCGCTCGGTTCTACACCTGGTTCTACGCCTGGTTCTACGCCTGGTCCTACGGCGCTCGGCCCCAGACACACACAAACAAACAGGCGTCGTAACGGGAGCGGCACTGGACTTGGTTTCATTTCTGATCACGTCTCTTGTAATATGTGTAATGAGACAGAATGGACACTAAATAGAATAATTGATGTCATTTAATCAGTTCGGTTGAAGAGGCCCTGATGAACTGAAGGACGACGCAGAGTGGAGCCTGAACCAGGCGGGGGTTTGAAGCGCCTGCTCCCGTTCTGGATCCTCGTCTGACGTGGTTGTTTCTCGGCCCTTTGTGGCGTTTTGAGCGAAGCGCTGCCTGAGGGCGCAGAGATCACAACCCGTACCCTCTGCTTTTGTGTCTTCTCCTTATAACGAAACTATGCATCGCATGTGACGCAATCATGAACTCTCTTTAGTTTCACTCTGAGGACGCCGTTGGAGTTGTGTGCTGTGTCCCTGCAGCCTTTCTCACATCCTCGTCTCTGGGCTGCTGCTTTTTCAATTAACTTAATTCCTGTAAGTGGGATTTTCAGTTGTCACCACTTGTTACTGCCGTCGCATCTCCTCATCCTGGCTTTATTTGAATGCTCTCAGCCAGTTGCTGGTGTTTACATCAGTGTTTCCTGTGTCTCCTGTACGTTTCCTGCGCTCGTCCTTCATCTGTATTCAGCAGCAGCACATCATGGATCGCTGAGGATCCTGGAGTGGTTCTGCGCTGCCTAATTGTCTTGCGTTGCCATGCCCTGTATTTTCTCCATTAATATCGCCCCATTGAGCTGCTTGACAAATAATATGCTATTGGGGATAATGAATGTAAAAAATGTCAGAAAACTGCAACTTTCACGGCAGGAGTAAAGTTTTGATGAAGTGGCTTCAGCACGACTCAGTGGACCGTTGAGAGTGGTTTTCACACGTGAGAAGCTGAGATGAATCACAAATAGTCTATAGAAACTCTGTAAACGACTTATTCGGAAAAAGAGCAGTCAGGGTTTTGCCGTATGAACGGCGGTCAAACCATTCTGGACAGAACACATCCCAGCGTAGTGAGTGGTTGCTGTGGGGGGCGACGCAGGTTCTCGGGTCACGCCTTCATCCGCCTGAGCCCAAATGCAGGCGATGAACCTTCGCCTGCTGCTCAAGCACGTTTCTATATTTGCCAGGAATATTTGCAGAGTTTCTGGCAACAGCTGGACGCAGCGCATGCGCTGTACCGCTCCATCCGCCAGGCGCTGCAGGAGAAGGAGGGCGAGGCCGTGGAGCGCCAGTTCCCAGAACACCGTGCGGCCGAGGTCCTGGAGGCCGGCGTCAGGTCTGGACTCTACCTGGAGGTAACGTGCGCCTGCTGGCGTGTTTTCAGAGGAACGGCCTGCGCTCAGAGCCAACGGCGCCTCTCCCCTCTGTCTCAGGGAACTCTTCACGTGAGCAAGCACCGAGCCCAGACTGAGGCCTCCGTCTCCACAGACGGCCTCTCCACTAAGAACACAGGTGCCTGAGCGCAGACGCCGCTGGAACCCGCTAACCGCTAACCTTCTTACCACCCACTGCTTCTGTCCCGGTCTCAGGCGTGGGCTCGTCGGTGCTGGTGTGCGGGTTCAAGAATCGCAACCGAGCCGTGCACGGCGACGCGGTTGTGGTGGAGTTGCTGCCGAGGAGTGAATGGAGAGGGAAGGTGACGGCGCTGTCCGGAGGTCAGGGAGACGATGGCGGCGGCACCGAGGGCGGCGGCAGTGGCGGCGGCAGTGGCGGCGGCGGCAACGGGCCACAGCCCACAGGTGGGTGACGCGCCGCGCGTGCTCCACGCCGCGCACGCTCCACGCCCCGCGCTCCACGCCCCGCGCTCCACGCCCCGCGCTCCACGCCCCGCGCTCCACGCCGCGTCAACCAGTGGTGTGTGGTATTTGGACCCACAGGCCGCGTGGTGGGCATCCTGCAGAGGAACTGGAGGGACTACGTGGTGACCTTCCCCCTCAGGGACCCGACCCAGAGCAGGAACTCCCAGCGCATCCTGGCTGTTCCCTGGGACCATCGCATCCCCAAGATCCGCATCAGTGCTCAGCAGGCGGATGCTCTGCAGGTGTGAAGCTGCGCATTTGCTCAGGAAAAACAAAGTCCAGGTTTCTTTGAAGCTGTTTGAAACTGGCTTGGCAGATCTGAAATCAGCTGAATGCATCATGTTCTTTTCTCAGGACCACAGAGTGGTGGTGCGCATTGATTCATGGGAAAGCACATCCCTCTATCCCAGTGGACACAGTGTCCGGGTTCTGGGCCCGGCTGGAGAGCTGGAGACGGAGGTCCAGACCATTCTGGTGGAGAACTGCATCCACGTGCCTCCGTTCTCAGACGCTCAGGTCAGAACACGCTTGTTACTGCGCACGCTTTAGTTTGATGACGTTACGCAGAAACCAACATGAAATGGACCTGGAAGCTCAGTCAGTGTATCTCCCTTTTATTAACTCATTTAGAGTTTACTCCTCTCTCACGTTTGAAGAAGTGTGATGAGTCCATGTTGTGTTTGTTACCACAGACTCAACAATTAGTGTGGATGTAAGTGCAGCCACATATTTAGCTTTTTTTCCACTCGACAGCTCAAGGAGACACGTTTCCTTTCTTTCCATGCAGATTATGGATGCCTCATATGGATTATGATTATTATTGTATATTTGAGCACCCCTGGAAAGGATCCATCTGTGAAGCCTCACGCGCTGTTTTCTAGACCTGACGCAGCCTCGTGAGTCTTTGTTGTGTCAGTAACAAGGCCTGCGTCTGTCTGTCCTCAGCTCAAAGAGATGCCCACTAACTCCCCAGAGGCACCGTGGGCCGTGGATCCTGCCCAGGTTCTACAGCGCCGGGATCTCAGGGAGTCCCGCTTGGTTTTCAGCATTGACCCACGCGGCTGCGAGGACGTGGACGACGCGCTGTCCATCTGCCGCCTCGGCAGCGGGAGGCTGGAGCTCGGCGTCCACATCGCCGACGTCAGCCACTTTGTCACCGAGGGCTCCCTGACTGACCTGGAGGCCCGGTCCAGGTGAGGAGCTGTGTGGATTCATAGACGCAGAGGCCATGAATGCACAAACCCAAACCCAAGTCACTAGTTTGTTGAACTTAATTTCCTGCTCGTTAGAGATGTCTTTCCAGCATCGGACCAGACACAGTGACAGAGGTTTGATAAGTTGTACTGTCTCTTAGGGCCACGACGTCCTACCTGGCGGACCGGCGCTACGACATGCTGCCCGCTGCTCTCAGCGCAGACCTCTGCTCTCTGCTGGGAGGAGCCGACAGGTCAGTGAGCTCGGCTCCGTCCCTGCGCTTTACAGGGTGCTGGATGCGTGACCGCGCTGTCTGTCACTCCAGGTACGCCATGAGTGTGATGTGGGAGCTGGACCAGCAGAGCCTCGCCGTCAGCAGCGTGTGGTACGGCCGCACGCTCATCCGCTCCTCCTACCAGCTCCACTACGAGCTGGCCCAGGCCCTGCTCAACGGAGAGCGGGCCGAGGTCCCGGAGCTGGCCCGGCTCGGCCCCGACCAGAAGGAGGCCAAGCTCTGCGGGCTGACGGAGGCTCTGGAGATGCTGACACAGGTGGCGAGACACCTGCGAGCACAGAGGGAGCAGGAGGGAGCGCTGGAGCTGGAGGGGGTGGAGGTGTGTAGACGTATCGTGCTTCCTCTTGATGTAAAGGACAATCGGTGCAGGGCTGCGTGTGCTCAGGAGACGGAACGTCTGACACTATGTGTAAAGAAGTAATTTCGGTGGAATGATGTAGCGGAGTGTGAGCACCGGGAACCTGGGGACAGTCTCCCCATTACGCTGGTGTTTTATTTACCGTTGTTGGTTGACCATCAGTCAAAGCCTGAGAGGAACTCTCCCTATAGTTGCTCTCTAATAAACTGTCTCTTTGTTTAGATAAGCAGGACTGAGTGTGTTGTATTGTAGCACATGTCATCACGTGTGCGTGTGTGTGTGTGTGTGTGTCGTGTGTGTGTGTGTGTGTGTGTGTATGTGTGTGTGTGTGTGTGTGTGTGTGTGCGTGTGTGCGTTCGTGTGTGCGTTCATGTTCGTCCCTCGGCAGGTCCGGGCCCAGTTGGATGAGGAGAGGAACATCACAGCCTTGGTTCCCCGTCAGCCTCTGGAAGTCCACGAAACAGTGGCCGAGTGCATGATTTACGCCAACCACTGGGTGGCGCGCAAGATCCAGGAGACCTTCCCCCATCATGCTTTGCTGCGGCTTCACCCTCCCCCACGACAGGAGTTCTTCAGTCAGCTGGTGGAATGTGCCTCAGCCAGAGGATTCTCCATGGACACCAGGTGAGCGCTTGGGTCAGAGTCTCTGTCACCACAGCATCACGACACTGAACACAGAAACCTGTCCCCTTCAGCTCCAACAAGGCCTTGGCTGCGTCCCTGGACCGGGCTGTGGACCCTCAGGACTCGACCGTGAACAGACTGCTGAGGATGATGGCCACCCAGGCCATGTCACAGGCTCTGTACTTTTCCACTGGCTCGCAGCCCCAGGACCAGTACTACCATTACGGTAACAGTTTAGAGCTGTAACAGTGAGTAGATTAAATGCACTTTGGCTGAAGGCTTGTGTTTCTTAGGTCTAGCTCTGGATCGCTACACACACTTCACCTCACCCATCCGTCGCTACGCCGACATAGTGGTCCATCGCCTCCTTACCGCAGCCATCGACGTGGACAGAGGTGTTGGACCTGGCAAAGCGTTAGCCGGTAACAAGGAGCTGGACGAACTCGCCCAGCACATCAACAAGAAAAACCGGGTCAGTGCTGTTGTGTGGTTTCATGTAAATAGAGCCAACTCGCTGAGCGCTGACCTGTGTCGGACCTTTCCAGGCGTCCCAGCGAGCCCAGAAACTGTCCACAGAGCTGTTTCAGTGCCTCTACTTTAAAGAAAGAAACCCTCAGACGGACAAGCGCTGCGAGGCTGATGCTGTCATCTACTCCATCCGAGACAATGGCGTGTTGGTGTTTGTCCCAGAGTAAGAGACCACTCTAAAGGAGCATTACCTTGTCTTCAAAGCCCAAATCTGTGTTCTTTGATCTTATCGCAAATCTCTGTAATTTTGTTCTCTGGCTGTGAAATGACCTAAAAGAGCTGTTCACTCTAGTTTCTTTCTGATAATTCTGCTGTGTGGGCCCTGTGTTACTAGCAGCGGTTTTGTTGGTCCTGGACTTTGAGCTGAAGCTGTGTCTGCAGGTATGGGCTGAAGGGCCCAGTCTACATGAGGAACCGGGAGGATCAGGTCGTGGCTGTAGCACCGGACGGCAGGTGTGAGTGGCAAAGCGGCTCAGTGCGGCGACACAGGGACCACATCGTCACCAGCTCGGCCTCCGGCACCTCCACCTTCAGGCTGTTTGACCACATCACTGTGAGTCACGACCGCAAGACTTCAGTGGTTTTATTACATCTGTCTGTGTGGTGACGTCTCCTCTCCACAGGTTCGTATTTCTGTCCACTCCACTCGCTGCCACGCAGACACTCTAAACCTTGAAGTCATCAGCAACAAGCCTCACCAGAGCACGCGGCTCCAGCAGCCTCACGCCCAGGGCCGCAGCCAGCTGGTCCAGGAGGTGGTCCGTTTGGCCCAGGAGGCGGCGCAGCAGCCCAAACTCTCTAAGGAGGAGAGGCAGTTCTGCCAGAGCAAAACTCCTAATCTGTACCTGCTCCTGGAGGAGATCCGAGAGCTGGCTCTCATGGACCTGGACGCCATGGCTCAGGTCTGTGCAACAAAAGCATAGAACAACACGCGCCAAACTCTGCTCACAGATGCTGAGCTTAATCTGAGTCAGGACAGACCTGAGCAGAAGAGACTTCACAAATTCTAGCTGATTCTGAGCACATCTCCATTTGTTACAAGTTTGTAGCTACTGAACTTAGTTTAACACAGTCATTAAACTGATTTCTGGCACTAACACTTGAATGTAACTGCTAACAGTCACATGGATGACTCAGTATGTCGTATATAACAGGAACCAGGCACCAAAATGCGTCTGACCCTAAACGTTACGGCGAATTAAGTTTAGTTTCTTTTTTATTGCTCATTGCTGCTTGTGTGGAAACCTTTTAGCAGGTTAAGGTTAGTATCACGGAGCTGGTAGAAGGGTTTTTATCGGTGATTTTAATAAGGCTTCTTTTTAGCTTGCTTATCAAACATTAGGTATCATGACTGCATCCATGTGTAGAAGCGTTTGGCAACATGTGATTTACATGATGGAAAATTAAACTTGTTAAAAATTCAGATTAACAGAGGTTAAATCTCATGAAAATGATACAGGTGAAACAATAAACACTGTCCAAAACAACTTAGGAAGTAAATGTTTATTGATTTGAAAACACTAACTATACTATGTCAAACACGGAACCAGAAATGCTGTAAGAGGAACTGTGGAATGTGTTTGAAATATCCTAACAAGGTAAAACATCACATGTGGAACCAACATGAAAACACAGGCCTGGGCTTGAAGTTGACTGTTTCCACTTATCAAACACAATTCTCCCACGAATGCTTGCTGTCAAGCTTTCAGGCCTTGTGGTGAAGCCTAAGCACTTCAGCATTAATCTCCATCCTCACACGTGTTGCTGCCTTGGTGTCCGGGGCTCAAACTCATCTCTTTTGCTTCCTTACACACTGTGGACTCAGCTAAAGGCTCAGAGTCTGTGTGTACAGGGTTATTGTCTGCTGGTTCAACGCGGCTGTCGACCGGCCCATTTAAGTCCTCCACTTTCTCTTCCTGATTGATAGAAGTGTTCAGGGCGTTTGCAGAAGAAACAGATTTGAGTCCATCTGCTGGTGTAGATGTCATAGTCTGGGACTCTGACAGGTCTGAAGAGAGAAAAAAATCATGCTTAGACCTACAAATTTAATTAAATATCTCTTAAAAAGTCAGAATTCTCAAAGATTCCAGTGACTTGGTTGTCCTTGTGTGCTGATGTTTTTTATTTTATAACAATGCAAATTTCACTGTGACCAAGTCTTTCTCTGTCATCATTGAGTGCACCGCTCACCTGTCTGCTGCTGCTGGCGGGCGAACCTCCTCTCCATGGCCCGCTGCCTGTTCAGCTCCATGCGTCTGCGCTGCTCCTCCGTCAGGGAGGGTGCTGGTGTGGAGTGGACTGGTCCTGGGTCAGTAAAGAAGGCCCCTCCTCCAGAGACATCAGGATCCCCAAATATTTGCATTTCAGGCGCTGCCACATCTTCACCTACGCAACAGACAAATGTCATTTTGGGTCTGTTGTAAATATTCTGCTTTTCTAAAGCAATTGTGTTTTTAATCCCGCGCCCTCTTTACCTAGAAGGTCTTCATGTGTCAGAGGCATGTCCAGTCGTATACGTTTCAGACAAGTCTGCCACAGGAGAAAGATGTGAAGATTACTTTACAGATGCACTGACGAAAACCTACATTTGTTCTAGGAATGTCTGTTAACATCTCACCTGCACTTCCTTCTTCTGCCCGAGCTTCTCCACTTTGTCAATAAAGCCTTCAAACTGTAGTTTAGGGTACAACCTGTGGGCCCAGTTCTCCATCTTCTGCATTAGCAGCCGCAGGTTCTCAGCCTGAGTCGACAAAACACGTCAAGAGTCTTTGGTAACTGTGGTGCGATGTCTAATCACACCTGTTGTCGGCACATACCTCATGTCCTTTGCCTTTAAAATGCACATTTTCAAACAGCGTTCTCAGAGCAGGAAGCCCTCTTTCTGAGATTAGCCTAAAGAAAATGTCAAGAATTATTTTTATTCATTCTTGAAAAAAATTCTTTATGTTAAATATTTTTCTTGTTCTCTTGTGTTCATTCAAGCTGTTGTAAGGTGCAATGTCCCTGCTGTGGGACTAATCATGTATATTTAAAACTACTAATCGATTTCTGCAAGATGAAAAGTAAACTAGTCCTACTACGATATGGAGATGGCTGTAAATAAACTGAACCTCTGTTTTGCAGTAAGGTTACGCATGTGTCTATACCTCTGAGCATCCAACTTGGGCTGTGGTCTCTTCACTCCCCTCCTTTTAGCAGCAGGGACCTCGGCGAGCTGGGACGCCTCTCCTGCACCAGCCACACCACATACCAGGGCAGGTGAGGAAACCATAATCTCTCAAAGCAAATAATTATGTTGTGTATGTTTATGCAGGTTCTCACCATTTCCAAAGGGGTCTGCATCGTCTTGTGCTGCCTGGCCTGGGGAGTCAGGTGGTGGGAGCGGAGGGAAAGCTTCATCCTCTAGGCCGTCATAGTCAGGGATTGTGTGATGACCACTTTTTGTTGGCATTGTGTGTAACTTTTGGAGAAAAGCAGCAGTTCAGCAACATAACTTAAACTGTGTCACTTCGACTGTTGCCACTGCTAAAAGGTGGAGCAGCACACTGTAGCGGTGTTTATTTCACAATGGTAATTATTTATTAAGTAAGTTTGTATTTTTAAGCTCCAACTTAATATTTACAACTTTGTTAAGAAAGAAAGAAAGCCTTTATTTGTCATTACCACATACAATGTAACAATGAAATTGGTCTTCTGCATCTAACCCATATCTATCTATCTATCTATCTATCTATCTATCTATCTATCTATCTATCTATCTATCTATCTATCTATCTATCTATCTATCTATCTAATATTTGCTTCAAGTTTGGCACAGGGGGCACCTGCCAGCCTTTTAACACATTTTTATCAAATTCGTAAAAAGTACTATATGTGCTTACTCAAAGTTTGTCATCATACCTGGCTGATTTGCTAAAGATTGACCCAAATCCACAGCTCAGTTTTGTTAACAGCTTGATTGTTGAATGCGGTTGAACTGTTACTAAAGGACGATAGAAGCCGAGGTGTTTTATGAAACTGCATGTCTGACACAGGGCTCTCCAATCTCACTTTTACCCCATTAAGGTGCGCTAAATGGGCTTTTAAACAGATGCCTGAACACCAAAGTGCAGCATTAAAGCACTGGGTGGCAGATTCATGGTTCACTCAACATAGCTGGAAATGAGAAGGGAATGCGGTTGTGCTTGGGTCTGAAACCTTTATGACTAATATGGCTCTTCCACGGGACCGTTCAAATTCAGATAATGAAATAGTACTTTTATCAGGGTTTCTAGTTGTTTGCTGCCATGAACCAGGCATTAATAAGAATAAGAAAACCTTTATTAGTCCCACAGTGGGGAAATATCATTAGCATAAAAAAATGACTGCATCATAAGATCCTGACAGCAGGAGTCAATGTTTGTGTAATTATAAAACTCAGCACTGGGAACAAGAGGTGACATCAATTATTTGTGGATTTAGGACAAACCTATAAGTAAAAGTTTTATCTGACGTTTCTGTCGTGTATATTGATTTTTTTATTCATTACAGGCTTTTTCATTAAATTTCTGTAATAATCAACAACGCGCCCTACATGATCCGTGTCCACTCGACCCTGACGTCATCTGTGTGGTTTAATATTTGGTAGGACGACCACGTCAATCATCGTTCTCCCTGTGAAGCCCCGCCCCAAAGACAGGAAGGCGCTAAACTTAACTGAGACCAGCGCTGCCACCTGACAGAAATTACTTTGTCTTCGCCCACACGCGTAAAACGTGACGTCACATTTTAAACTCTTTTTAAAACGTTGACAAAAGCTGCTTTATTTCTCAGGAACGTTTGTGGCTGAAACAGAAAGGCGCTAACGCCGCGCTGCTAAGCTAACAACTAACTGTGAATAACGCGACAGTGAATTGGTTGTGTCGGCGAAGTGATAAAATGTAAGCAACGAATCAACATAAGCAAAAGCCCAAAATATCACAACCAGTCATAATAGGTCACAGTGGCTTGAGAAGGTTGAAGCAGCTGTACCCGTGAATGCGTCTTACCAGAACGAGAAGCGGAGGGTCGGGAGGGCAACGCTAGCAAAACCAACTTCCGGTTCAGAACCAGGGGCTTTCAAAATAAAGTTTAACGGAAGTTCTCCATAAGTAGCATCAGCATCCCGCATTTCCTTGAGTTCTAACTCTAATACTTCCTGTGTCTCAATCAATTTTGATTAAATACATTTTTGAGAGCGTTAGGTGTGACACTAAGTGACTGTCTCTATGTGATGCCCTGGTGACCCGGCTCTCACCGGACCGACAGTGCGAGATGGGCTCCAGCAGTTTATCATCAGAAGGAAATTATTAGGGTGTTAAAACAGTATGTTTGTTGCACGATCTGTAATTTGTGCATCGCGTTTTATGGATAAACAGCTAGTTTCTATAAGCCAGTGGTTCTTATCCTTGTTGGAGGTATTGATCCCCACCAGTTTCATATGCACATTCACCGAACCCTTCTTTATTAAAAAATAAAATTATTATTTTTTTATTCAAGACAGATATACGTTTTACTGGGTTACAAAATGAATCGTGCATTAACATAATTGTGTTCGAACAACAAAACCAAATACAATGCATGAACTTACAAATTACATACATAATTTTGATCTTTTGTAGTACTACCATACTGAAAATGGTTATAATTTTAACTTTATGTATTCCAATAATAAAACCTACAGTACAGCTACAGCTAAAGTAACAATGAATATTTACTGTTTTCTTTTACATGTTTTTAACACACTTTAATTTCCGATACCACATTAACGCCGCAGCAACGGCAGAAGGTTTTGGCCTCGGTCATTCTGTCCACTACCGTCCATGAAACGTATGGTTTATTCACCAGTCTCTGCACCACTGGAGTTTTTTCTTTTACTAGTTCAGTTTGCTTCGGTTTTAAAATCACGCTTGCTTTTGTCGCGATGCTGGATCAACTCTGCAACTGTGCAAGCAAACGCGATCATTAACCAATCAGCAGCGCTGCTGATGTGATAGACAGAGGGGTGGAGCCAACCAGCTACGAGGGAAAACATTTTCTGGTGATGTGCGCGTCAATCAAAACATGACGAACAGCAGTGTCAAAACTATCGTATATTGGCTCTACGATATCGTGGATCGTACAGATCCCAACACTATCGTATAAATACGACAATTATCGTAAGTCTCGCAACACGTTAGAGCTCTAACGCGTGGGGGCAAATAGGGTTTAAGAAACACTGCTATAGCCTATAGGTTGAGTAAGAGGATGTCTGGGACTCTGCTATGATAACATTCAAACCAGGGTCATAAACCTAAAACTGCTGGTTGAGCCACAGGTAGTGTTAGAGTTAGAATTAGTATTAGTACAGATAGAAACATTTGATCTCAGTCTTTTATTTTTACATTTTACAAAGCTGTTGACAATGAGCCACCATGTCTCTACTGTAGCCTTTCAAATGTAGCTACATTCAAAACCACACGAGCAGATAAATAAAAAGCCTAAATATGCCTGAAATAATTCCTTTAAAGTCATGACCACTTCTGGCTGCGGTGACTTCATCATAATGATCTGAGTTCATTCAAACAGAATAGCAGGACGTCAACAAACCTCTTGACAGCATTAGAGTCACTCTGAGTAATTTGGTCTCCTGTTAAAAACTACATGTCATCTTGTGTATTGTGTGTTTTAGAGCCGTCCACGTAGCAAGAACATGAAGAAAACTGCAGTGAGGAGGATGCAGAGCGTGCACACTGTAGGAACCACAATCTCTGTGACCATCTCCATGTGGCCTATCAGCGGATCTGTACAGGAACACAGATATGGAAGTTAAGTAAATCCCCACCTTAAATCCCTGCACATGGTTCCTGTGGACTCAGACTGGATGACCAGTCCCACAGAGCAGACACCTGTTCAGGGGCCTCACATCTCCAAGGTACATCACATGCAGTGACACCCCCAGAACATTTCCAATGAGGGGGCCAGAGAAAATGGTGGCATACCAAATTGGGCTTCTAATGATCCGACTGAGTTCAGCAGATGGCTTTCGATGCATCCTCTTTGACGCTTTTCCATTAAAACAATAATAAACATCACTTCACTTTTACCTCAATTTTGAGAAAAACAAAACACATTATGCACATTATTGTCTGTTTTAATTTTATTTATTATACCTTACTGCTTATTGTCAACTGCTTCTTCTACTTCTTTTTATGTCAAAGCACTAAACGTTGTGTGGGACATTATCGCCCCCACAGGTGGAGGTTGGTTTTGCAGCTCCCAGCCAGCTGAAACTGAGGGTGTATATTTATGTTTTCTCCTTACTTAATAATTTGCTTGTGATTTATTTATTCACTGGGGATTTCTTTTGTATTTATTTATTATTTGTATTTATCTATTGATTGAATGTTTTTGTAAGGTGTGTATGCACTGAATGTGATGGAAGCTTATCTGGGGGGCCCCAGGGGGGGCATGGCCACCCCTGGGGGCGCCACTGATCACATGATCATGAAGACAGAGTAGAACTGAGTAACACAGTGCTCATTAGCTTTTGTACCTAAACTTCATCATGCACTGGCCAAGACTTTTGCATTCCTGCATGTTCCTGATTTTCCTGGGATTTTCTTCTAGCTGGAGGGGCAAAATAAGGAAACGTCCTGTTAGAAAGTGGTATAACAAGCTTTTGACAGAATTCTCCGTTATTTGGCCCCACCTAGCTTCTAATAGCATAAACCTTAATGCTTCATTGTACTAACCTGCAGCCAGGAGTTGGTTACTTGAAGAACAAGTCTCAATAGCTTTCCTCTTCCAACTCTCCACCTGAAAAAGCAGCATCATTTGTCCAGTGAGTCGAGGTCCTGATCGTAGAGAGTTCAGAAGGCAGGTTGTTGGTGGAGTTTACCTCTCTCTGATTGGGGAAGCCGTTAGAGCTGATGATGCGTTTGTAGTACTGGACAGAGGCCTTTGGGTAGCGCGGCTTGTTCTTGTTCCTGAAGTCCACGTAGAAGAGACCAAACCTCTCAGTATATCCTTCATCCCACTCAAAGTTGTCGAGGAGAGACCAGGCGGTGTAGCCCTTCACGTTCACCCCGTCCTTGATCGCTGTGATAGAGACAGAGGAAGAACTGTAGAAGGGCGTTTGGCTGCTGAATATGAAAGGTGACGTGTGCAATGCTGCTTTGTCTTTGTGATGCTGGTTCACCTTTAAGCATTTCATTGATATAGTCTTTGAAGTACTGCATCCTCCAGTCATCGCAGAGGTCCGTGCACAGCATTTTCTCTGATATTCCGTTTTCTGTGACGTAGATCATGGGGTTTCCGTAGTGAGTCTGTAGAACAGACACTCACTCATTAGTGAATCATCTGAGGCCAAGCGCCCTTTAAAGTCCTGGTGAAAGCAGGTGGAACAGAGGTTATAATAAAATATAAGTTCAGTTTTTGCACCTTGACAAAGTTCAGCAAGCGTCGGAAACCCCAGGGAACAGAATAGAGCCATTCAGAACCAGGATCGGGCCACTGAGGGTCGACCAGCTCGGCAAGGTCACGGTCTGAGAAGTAGCTGTCCCCAAGGCCTGATGGGTAATTCTTCTGCGTGACGTAGCGGGTGGTGAAGTGGCCGAGGCCCAGGAAGTCGCAGGTCCCTTTGTTGTGACTCTTCTCCTCAGGTGAGAAAACAGGCAGCCGCGACGCTCCCAGGCCCTGCTGGCCGCTCTTCCTGCCTACGGGCCAAAGGCAAGTGTGCAGTGAACCAATGCAGCTTCCAGGTATCGCAACGTCCTTCCTTAGACTGTGGAAGCGGATCGGCCTAGAAGTGCAGTCTAAAGGTCGGCACATGTCTAATCACCTAGTATTTCAGCTTTGAGAATTATCTGTAGTAGCGCCACTGCTTTCACATTGTCAGCAAAGTCTCTTGCTCTTGAACAAATAAAGAAGAATAAAATATAAAAATGTATAAAATGCATAAATACATGCAAGATATCAAAGATCTCATGATGGTGTTAAGCTTGAATAAAGACACAGGCCTAAACTCTCTGGACCCTCAACTAATGGAAATACGTCAAATCCCAATTTGACCGTAAGTGAAACCTGAACAACATCTTCGTCCTCTAACTTCATTGAAACATTTGAACTGGTGTGGAGACCCACCGATGTAGTCCTTCATGACCTGGGGGTAGTCTCCATGGAAGACGGGGGCAGCGAACCAACCCAGGTGGAACTGGAGGTAACGCTCTGCTGCTTCAATGTCCCTCTGGTTGGTGACGTCCACGGGTTCACCCCAGTCGGCCGTCAGTGAGATCCCAACGAAGCCTGAGGTAGACGGTGGCAGTCAACAGGGTCCAAGCACCACACACACACACACACACACACACACACACACACACACACACACACACACACACACACACACACACACACGCCTGAACCTTTTTGCCTGCTTCTCCACTGGAGGTCGTACGTGTGCCACACCGTAGCGTGGGCCTGTTGGGGGCAGAGGGTGCGTCACTCCAGTGGAGTGTGTTGTGCGGCGCTGGGTCAAACTCAGATGTGATGCGTTCAGTCCTACCTTGATGATGTTGTGGGCAGCTTTGTAAGCTCCAACTCCCTTCAGCTTGAGTCCCGGCGCGTGTTCTCCGGTTTCATATCCCTCCACAGCGACTGACTGCCCACAGCAGAAACACAGGTTCCTTAAAGGCCGCGTGCTGACATCATGCATCGCGCTCACGTCAGCTGACCTACCCACGGATTGCTGAACGTCACCCAGTACTTGACTCTGTTTCCAAACCTTTCAAAGCACAGATTGGCGAAGTCGTTGAAGTATTTGACCAGGCTCCCGTTCTGCCAGCCGCCGTATTTCTCCTGTAAGATCTGAGCAGGAGAGAAAGCGCATCAACACGCGCCTTGTGGCCTCGCGTGGCTTCACAGAGTGGTTCCTTACCTGCGGTAAATCCCAGTGGTACAGAGTCACTACAGGGGTGAGCTTATTGTCCAGCAGCAGGTTAATGAGGTCATCGTAATATTTGATTCCTTTCTCGTTGATGTGATCGCCTGAGAGCAGAAGCATCAGGTAAATAGAGGCAGTGGCAACATGTCGCAGCTCAAGTTCTGGAACCGTGGGAAGCGGGTCGGCTGCTGCGTTATTATCGAGGCTCATACAGAAGCTCCGGCCCAGTTTGTGGTTGGATCAGTAATGCATCCATGATGCCATCACATACAAATACTGTGAAAGTGAAACCATTACTTTTCAGTCCACTTGGTAAAATCCTTGGCCAGGAGATGGAAAAGCGATAATGGTTCAGCTTCATGTCCTTCATCAAGTTAATGTCCTCCTGTGAAACCAAGAGCCAGAAGCAGCACGTGGTCATTAACGTAGCTCGTCAGGAAGAAGAAAGAAGAAGAAGAAAGAAGAAAGCCTTGATTTGTCATTATCACATCTGTTACAGTGTCACAGTGAAATGCAGCCCAGCTGCCTGGGCTCCACCCGCGGCCCGGAGCTGGAACCACGAGTCTGACTCCAGGACGCACCTGGGCTGAACAGAACAGAACCGCAGACGTTCCGCTCTGTACCATCACCTTGAATTTGTAGTAGCCCTCACACGAGGAGTCTCCTGTGTCATTTGACTGTATCGTCCCCTTTTTGTGGACAAACGCGTCCCAGATGCTGATTCCTTTGCCGTCTATGTTCCAGGCTCCTTCTGTTTGATAGGCAGAAGTGCCTGCTCCCCAGGAGAAACCTGCAGCGAAGCCAAACACCAGCGATCACATCTGTGCTCAACAACGGACACGCTGCAGCTGCGTTTCAGCCTACACTTTGCAGGCTGGTGGTGAGTTTAGAGATTAGATTCAGCTGTACGTTCTGTGGTGTCCTACCTGTTGGGAAGGTGCCGTAATAGAAAGGCGTTCTCTCTTTTTTGCTCCAGTCAAAGTCCTCGCTGGATGAAACACACAGCAGCAGGGCAGCGGTCAGGATGCTCTGCAGCATCGTCATCTCTGGGAAGCAGCTCGCGTCGTCACTCACACCTAAAAGGAATTCATTCTAAGTTATACTGGGAAATAGCTGTAGCACATCAGCCACACGTCTGGTTCCCAGTTTCGCCCCAGACAACGAGCATTCTCATCCTAACTCCAACAGACCTCAGGATCATCGCTCATAAATCCATGAACAAACTAGTCAGTGTCGCCTCATGGAAACGTGTGATCTAGTCTAGTTTGCTTTGAGCCAGCTGTAGGACACACTGACACAAAGCGCTATCAGGGACAGGAAGTCGGCCAGCTTGTCCAGCGCTGTCAGGATCAGAGACATTTCGAGCTGCTGCCACAGAAAACCTGCATTAAAAAGTCAAATCTGTGAAGGTGCCGTGAGTCCTGCCAAAGCTGGACGCTTTTGTTCCCCACATCTGTTGTCAGCCGGTCTCTCCCAGAACCACATATAGATGTCTGACCTGCTTCATTTGTCTCCTCTGGAAACTGCTCCCAAATGCAAGAAACCCCCCCACACGTCTGGACTGGATGAAACCCAGCGGTGTCTCTGGGCGGTTCACTGCCAATGTTACAGAAACAAAAGGGTGAAGCATCCAGGACATGTCCATCTATTCACTCACGCTGAAAGCCGCTCCATTGGAAGCCAGTGAAGTGTGAGCGTAAATGTGCTGGGGCAAACAGATCTTTTAGAAAAAGACCAGATTCTGACACTGTAAGCAAAGTTAATGTCAGTGAGCCGGGTTCATGTGCAGCTTGGACCTATAAGAGCTGCATTCACCCATAAACTGGAGAAAAGAAATGAAAAAGGTGAAGTAATAGCACTAACAGTGGACCAGATGTGCAGCTGTTGTGGTGGAGGGCAGCCTCATCACAGGTGCTTTGTCTGCGCTGCATTGTCAGAGTAACTGACAAAGAAACTGTTGGCACTGCACTCTCTCACACGTTACCTGTTAGTTGGCAGTTTGCATGTGCGCACACACCGAGTGCTGCTTGTTGTGTTTGCATATTTGCATGCACATATCTATGTGTTTCTGTATGTTCTGTGCATTTAGCATATGAATGGGCCCAGGGCCCCGGCGCCTGTTGCAGAAGCTCTCGGAGGCTTCTAGCAGCGCTCGGCGCCACATGGCGCTGTATTTAAGGGGCGTTCTTGTGGCATCGCAGAGCTGACATGAACATCTTTACTAAGGTCCCAGGATTAGCCCAACAAACCAGGTATGTGGACAGTCAGAGCCGCCGCCCGCTGCTTGTCATCATCTGCTCTGTGACGGTTCCCTGAGTCAGCTGGAGCATGATCATGGCTGTAGTTCATTTAAAGTACATGCACAACAATCCTCCTGAAAGATTTAAATCCAGAACTGGACCTGTCTGAAACTGACATTAAAGCTCTAATATCTTACATTTCTCAGTAAGTTGTATGTAGTTTGATTGTCAAGCGAAGGCCTCAGGTTTCACTAGCAGACCTTTAAAATATCAACACTGCTTGCTTCTTTGCCTTAATGTGGGGGAATACTGACGCTTTAAAATGCTTCTGCATCCACAGCAAGCTGGGGTCTGTGCTCCAACGTGCCTTCTACGGGTCCAGTGGCAGGGTGAGTGCAATGGCTTAAAACTCAGTGTCACATGTTGTGTGGTTTAAATGTTAGTTTCACAGTAGTGAAAAATATCCACAATCTGCATGAAAATGCATTCAACCATTAACTAAACCTTCAGTCAAGGTAAAGTCCACGGTGACATTTCCAGTAAAAACACTGAAGCTGCATGTCTTGATGTCTGTGGCCTGGTCTCTGGACTCTCAGGTGACCCTTTTCGAGCAGAGGAACTTCGCTGGCCGTCGGCTAGACCTCAGCTCTGACTGCTCCAGGCTCAGTGACAAGAACTTCCCAGAGAAATGTAACTCTGTGCAGGTGGAGAGCGGCGCGTGAGTATACACCACCACCTAAAGTACACAGGTGGTCACTGCAACGACCAGGAGGTGGAGTAGACAGTACAGACAGGCGTCAATACTGAACCCTGACTCCATAAAAGTTTCTAGCACTGGTTCATCTGACTCTTACTCTCACTCCTCTCCCGAACAGATGGGTCGGATTCGAGCATGACAACTTCCGGGGCCGTCAGTACGTGTGGGACATGTCTGACCGGGGGGAGTACAACTGCTACGAAAAGTGGTGTGGACAGACTGACCACATCTCCTCTGTCCGTGCTGTCAAACAGGTGCAGGATACAACGCACACAACACAGTGTCATTCTACAGTAAGACGTGCAACCTGATCCGTGCCGGTAGAAACACAAATTACAAACAAAAACACAAGGATCGGAACCTCGGTTTAAGTGAATTTTCAAAATCTACAATATTGTAACAGCGTTGTTGTTTGTAGGACAACAACCCGGCCAGAGCTCAGCTGTTTGAGAGAGCCGGCTTCTCTGGTAAAAAGATGGAGATCCAGGACGACATCCCCAACCTGATGAGCCGCTACAGCCTCAACAGAGCCGCCTCCATCCGCATCCTGGGGGGAGCGTAAGTCGCATCGCTCTAATCACTACAGGTCACGTTTGCTACTGAGAGAACAATGAGCATGACCACAATGAGGGCGGTTTGAACACATGCAAGCAGTCTACCTAATGAAGCTTCCCAGCTGAGACGTCGTAAATAAGCTCAACAAGGCGCCTCAGTTTTAATATGTGCAAAAGCTAAAACATTTGATGAGATGTTTTGATATTTACCTCTGATTGATGTGAACCATATGATGTCCACATTACGCAGTAACTGAACCTTGCTTGTTTCAACAGGTGGGTGGTTTATCAGGAGCCAAACTACAGAGGACCTCATTACATTCTGGAGAAGCGGGATTACAACAACTTCTCTGACTGGGGCAGCCAGAACAGCACCGTGGGCTCGATGCGCAGAGTCCGCTTCAGCTGAACATGTGATGCAACGGACAGTCAGCACATTCCCAACACGAAACAATCAGCTTTACACAATAGACTTATTTTAGTAATAAACTTCTAAAACAGCCAACATGTGTTGATTGGTGGTGGACAAACCTGAGGAGTAAATGTAATGCATTATTGTGCATCCTGAAGCTGATGGGAAGGTCAGTGTTTTATGAAGGCGACAAGGACAGGGTTAGAAAAAAAGGGAGCTCAAAGCCCCAATGATGTTTATTTCGAGTTTTTAAAACTGAATAAGAGCTTCCACATTGCAAACGCAAGCAAACCTGTACTATGAGACTGTTAAGGATTAAGCATAAATTACAACTTAACCCAATGAGTCAATAAAGCTACAGCACTCTCTCCACTTACAAAGAACATTCAAGTTTAGCACAATCCAGCTGTACAACAAGTCAAGGGAGGAGAAAAAAAAAATAAAAAATTTAACCACTATGATAATTATCCAGGTATCAAGTTTGGAACTTTGCCTTCTATCATTGTACAAAAAAAAAAAAAAAAAAAAAAAAAAAAACACACACAACCCCAAAAAATAAAACTAGGAGTTTCTCCACAGCCATCAGTTGAAGATAAAGTGCAAGTGAAATGTCAGACTGCGTTCCTCAAGAACTGCTGAGCAAAGGAGCTGCCATGTTCTTTACAACTGAGGAATTCAGCTGCGGAATGAGGCTTATTTTCATCAGCTTGCTGCTCGAGTATTTGTTCTTCACAGCCTGGAGACAGACAATTCATTCCAGTCAGTGGTCTGAATTAGGAATCCTAAATTGTAAGTTGACAGCCAACTTACCAGGAACTTTGTTTTCCCCTCATTTATAGTCACAATGTTTTTGGCAATGTGCTGCATGATTGGTTTCAAGTGGGCCTCATCATAGGTTGAGTAGTGTTGCTGTGTTGGGGACTAGGAGAGGAACAAAAGAAAAGCTTTAATGACAACATCAAATCCACCAAACCAATGGCTTGAGTTCCAAACTCACCCATCTCAGGCCATCTAACAGCAACTGAGACAGACACAGAGAAGCAGCAGCGATTTCAGAGGGCCGATAGTGCACCATGTGATAATCCAGGAGGGTCAGTTCCATCATGTACTTTGCCAGTGTGTGTCTCTCGACATCAGACTAGGACAGAAAATGGCCAAGATGTACATTGCGCAACTAAAAATTACAGCTTTTATTGATAGAACATTGGAGGGGCAAAATGTGCCAAACTTACGTTAGCCACCTTCGAAGCCCGTCTAAGGAAGTGCAATGGAAGAGGACGACCCAGTTGGAAATTAAGCTTCTTCAAAATAATTTGCTCCATTGTAATGATCTGAGACTTTGAAAAGGCGTTGTCCGTCATGTAGGCGAAGTCACCAACCTCTGGCGCGTACATCTCTTCATACTTACAGGCCACCAGCATAGCAGTCACACCAACCAGCTGCAGCTTTCTGCGGGAAACTGGTTGGACCTGGAGCACAGCAGGGAGACGTTACACACAGCCCATGAGAACACAAAGCCAAGTGTTTTTCACCTGCAGAAACCGATCCAGGACGGCAACCGTGAGGTACAGGGTCTCCTGCAGCAGCTGAAACCTGGAGTGAACCTGGACCAGCCAGTTGATGAGAACAGCTCGCATGTGTTCCGTTATTTCATAGCCCTGCATGTAATTCGCTTGCACAGCCTGCTGGACCTGTGGAAATGAGCACTGCCGTTAGAAGACATGCAGCACAAAGACATTAGCTGAGTGCCAAGAACAGTCACCTCCAGGACATGCAGATAGTTATAGATGTCTTTGACATATTCTGAACAGAGCTGTGGCTGGTCTGAGTCTTCCTCATCGACATCTTGAACATCAAGCAGAGCCTCAGAGAAAGCTTGGCACAGTTCCTGCTCATCCATGGACACGTCGGCAGATTCCTCGGAGACTGGAGGAAGAGCTGCAGGTGCTTGAAGTGGGACAACTCTGACTACAGGCACAAGCTTTACTGCAGGCTTTGCTATTTGGACACCGGAGGACTTGGTTGATGCTTTGGCTGCTCCACACATCTGATGACAAATAAAAAAAAAAAAAAAAAGCTAGTTTGTTGCAGAGACCTCAAATTACATTTCATATCTTAGAGACTGAATAATTTAACAAGAGTGAATTAAAGGTGGATGTGGCGTTGGACTGGATAATTTCACAATCTACATATAATTAGCATTATACCAGTTAATTTAGTTAAGACCATTAAATATTCTAATAACGAGTATAACGTAACTAGAATGCCCATAGAAAACAGGCATTCAATTCAGTCAGACTGTGCAAAATACAAAACACCGGAGTAATGAAGCGTTACCAGGACATTGAAGAACAGAGGAATTAAACGGTGTATTGCTCCGCAGTGTTACCTGTGTATTGACTGTAACGCCGGGAAAGTTGGTGAGCTCTCCGAGAACAGCTCTCGCTTTTGCTGCCGCGGGCTTTCCCTTACCTGGGTTAAGGAGGGATGGAAGAGACTAGAAGACACGGAAAGAGAAGCCATGAAGCCCAGATAAGTCATGTGCTTTACAAGGACCAGCCAGGAACGCGCGGACATGTTTGCTAACGATGCTACACAGCGAAGATCACTGCTAGCAACTAGCGCTTCACAAACAACAACAGAGTAGAACTTCGAAATACTCAGTGTACTCACCAGCGCCCGAGTGTCCACAGACATGTTTGACGTCAACAGCAGTGAGATTACACGATGGCTTGAGAAAATTGATTTCGTCTATTGCCAACAAACACCGGTAGCAACACGTAAACTACAGCAACAGCAGCAGCGTTCAAATAGCGCTCTGTCAAATCTGATTGGATACGGTTTATCAGGGACCGCTCCCGATTGGCTGAAAGTCTGAGGTCAAAGGTACACCCTGTTCAAGACTTAGAGACTCGGGAGGTGGCGGTAATGCGCCTGTACATTGACTGATAATAAACATCAAACGAATGTTCAATGGGTGAAGGAGGTAACGAGGCTGCTGGAAAAGGAGTTAATTAATATTAGGTATAGCGAGGCAGAGATTACGGCAGGACGAGTGGAGCAAGAGGGAAAAGGGTAGGTTTTATTACAAGATTTAAAGGGAGGTAGGAAGGACAATTGTGTGTTCGGGAAATAGAACCAGATACGACATATGGGGCAGAATGAGATTTGGACTCAATGGGACATTAAAGGTGATGGGGAAACATGAGACAGGGCAGTGTGAGTGTGGGGAAGGTGAAACATCTGAGCATGTGGTATTAATTTGTGCTTTATAGCCAACAAAGAAAGAAAGTGATCGATTTTTTTGACCTCGCAGAAAATAAATATAAAGATTTACAAGTTTTATTGAGGTTAGGGGTGGGGGGTGTCAGAAGTAGAGCACTCTTTTGTTTTCTTCAGGAGACAGGATTAAAGTGGACAATATAGTTTTTTTCATTTCGATAAAAAAAACAACGACTCCAAAGACACGCCCAGTAGGTGGCGGTAGTGCCCAAATTATAGACTGCAAGCTGTCATTAAAAGCAAAGAAGAAGACCATCAAAAGAAGAGGAAAATCAGAAAAACGAGAGACTTGTCAATTCCATATATGGTAAGAGTTTGCTATCTGACCAAATCCAACCCGAACGCACCCCACTCATAAGTGTAGTTTAATGCACTCAGATCCAGGAGCAGTTGTGAACTCTGGGAGGATTGACTTCCGCTCGGAAAGCTGTCCCTGGCTTCTGATTGGTTGAAATCCCTGCGGGTCAGATCTGAGCACACAAGAGGGAACTTTTGAAATCGGGAAGAGGCCGCACTGTGTCTGTGCGCTTCACTCCAACGATGCAGAAACCGGGGTGAGTATTATTACGTTCCAACGTTAGATTTATAATTAATTCTCACCAACCACGGAGTATGGTAGCGGCGGTTGTCAGTTAAAAATACGTTGACTCAATTTTTCTAGGAAAAAGGCTTCGTTAGTTAACTTCGTTAGCTTAGCACACCAGTTAGACGGTTTTAATTAGCACAGCGGAAACGCTCTATTGGTCCAAGTTAAAGTATGTTTAATGTTCGCTTTTCTGCCATCGCGCTATGTATGAAAGTGGAATATTATCTATAACGTTATAGGTCTGGTGTTTGTAAATACGTCACTGAATTGTGAATATCCAAACGGACCCAGAAAACAATGTTGGGCAATGGTATGGCAGTCACTAACTACCACCCTACAGTCCTCCCTCTGGACGCACACACAGCGGTATTATCATTACTTTGGTCTTCTCTGCATTACAACATCTTTAAATTGTCCATTACTGTCACATCATCTGGAGCCGGTCAGCTCTGTGTGAGGCTCACCCAGATGATGTCACCCAAACGAGCTTTCAGCTAAAAGCAAAGACACATTTTCATGTGTTTGTAACAAAGTTGCTCTTTAGTGTTTTATTGTTTCCTGTTTTGACCTCTGAACTGACTGTAATACCACCTGCCACGCACATAGAGCCATGCAGCAGTGTGCAAAACCTACATCTGGCATCAGCCTGACTGAAAAGTACAGCACATGACCCAAGCTAATGTTCTGTTGTCCACATATCTTTGGACACGTGTGCTATGTTTTCTACAGTGTTGACTAGGAATGTCACTAACTGTATATTTTGTGGCTTATTCAGGTTTCTGATTGTTTGTGTATGATTTACAGCAAAGGGAAGACTCCGCGGAGGCCTGGCCCAAAGAAGGCCAACACTGAGAAAGATCCTGTCGGAGTAAGTTGCTTTTCACCCTCATGCTCTAATACCACAGCAGAGTCAGAGTAAGTTGCCACAGTCTTGTTTAAAGTATTAGAGATTGACTGGAGTTGCTATAACTTGCTGTGCATCATAATATTTCCTGACATCGGTCGACTGATCCTGAAAAAGTGACTGAAGGAAAAACTTTTTTTTTTGTAAAAAATTTATTGTAAATTGATTTATCTTTGTCTGTAGTCAATCTACAAACAGATGTCAAATGCACATTTAAGCTTTAGAGAAGTTGCTTATAAATGAAATGAGGATCAACTTGATGCTTTCTACGTAGGTATACTGCCGAATACGACCCCTTGGAGGGGAAGGGGAGGAATGTTCTGTTGAGATGATTAGCAGCTCCACTATCCAGCTGCATCCTCCTAATGGTCTAAAAGCCAACCGCAATGGGGAATATAAAGAGGTTAGTATAAAACAAGAGGAGTAGCTGAACTCGTGTTACTAATAGAGTCTCATGAGGTTTTACCTAATCAACCAGTTCAGCAGGACAAAAAATAATTGTTATTGAATGTTTCATCACTTTCCTTTAGACACAGTACACCTTTAAAAAAGTATTTGGTATTAACACCACTCAACTCGAGCTCTTTGAGGATATTGCCAAGCCACTGGTTGAAGACCTCATTCACTGCAAGAATGGTAAGTTAAATAAAGAGGTTAATCAACTTAATCCATAACAGAAACTGCAGAAGGTGATTTTAAAAAAATATAGATACGTGATAAATAAACATCTAGCAAATGTTTTCAGTCATGGTTGGAAAAATTTTGTGTAGGTAGATGCTAACCCTACTACTCTGCATGGCTGCATTAGACATCATACTAATTATATTTGTAGGTCTGCTGTTTACGTACGGTGTCACTGGAAGTGGTAAGACCTTCACCATGACGGGCTCCCCTGGCGAAGGCGGGCTTCTCCCTCGTTCCCTGGACATGCTCTTCAACAGCATTGGGCCCTTTCAAGCCAAAAGATTTGTATGACTTTTAATCAGTATTATAAAAATGTATTTATACATTTTTGTAGCAGACTGAAACATTTCTTCATGACCCAAAGAATTAAAAATTTTACCAGGTCTTTAAACCAGATGATAAAAATGGGATGGAGATCCAAAGTCAGGTTGATGCTCTCTTGGAGAGACAGAAACGAGACAGCAGTCAGCAGTCTGTGTCCAAAACGCTATCATCCAGGTACCTTGTGTTTTTTTTTTAATTTATTATGCTTCTACAACTTGACAAGGAATGATAAAATGATGGAATTTTTCTTTCTCTTCATCTACTTCAGGCAGAAGACAGACCCAGAGTTTGCAGATATGATCAGCTTGGATGAGGCATGTAAATCTGAGAATGTGGATGAAGACTGTTGTTTCAGTGTCTTTGTGTCATACATTGAGATCTACAACAACTACATCTACGATCTCCTTGAGGATGCTCCGTTTGACCCTATCAGGCAAAAGTAAGAGGCAGTGAAGCTTTTGAAGTTTGTCTGTGGATTTGTCTGTGGACAGGTTGTGGTGCTTTTCATGTATGAGACTATTTGTTTGTCAAATTGACTTGAAGCATTACAAATCTTGAATACCCTGGACTACTCAACTCACTGGGATACCGATGGACATGAAGCTAGGTTGCTCACCGGGGGAAGTCTCTCTATTGTTCATGCAAATCTGACCCTTTCCTAAAGTTCTAAACGGGTATAAAGGGGACTGCAGTATCTTCTTAATGTGTCATTACAATTTATGCTTTATAGTTGAGATGTACTCAAACATCCTCTTTCTGTCAGGTGGCTTTGTGGAGGCACACCTATAGGGAACAATAATTTAAAGTACGTGGTCACTAAAGGGAAACTTACTGAGTAGTTTATTTGTAGCCTTTTTATACATGTTCATCCCATAACCTCAGAGCTCAGCAGCATAGTTGTACCATCCGGCTTTGTGTCATTAACAGTTGTCTGTTGCTGCTGTTGTAGCTGTGAAGATGCACAACGTATTCACATGTCACACATTTGTTGTCCTGAATGTCTTGTTTGGCTTGTGTGAGGTTTCATTTGACACCGTTTTTGTTATCGCTTCCTTTTGCTGCTTGTTCTACTAAAGTGACACTACTTGGGCTCATGTGTTGATCTTCTCTCCATCATCCTGTCCCAGGGTTCCTCAATCCAAAATTCTCCGTGAAGATCAGAATCATAACATGTATGTGTCTGGCTGCACAGAGGTTGAAGTGAAATCCACAGAAGAAGCCTTTGAAGTGTTTTGGAAAGGTGACTGAAAACCCATTATTATACATGTAGCCTCTGTCATGTTTAACACCGATGCTCATGATCTTGATGATGATCTCCAGGACAAAAGAAAAGGAGGATAGCCAATACTCAACTGAACCGCGAGTCCAGTCGGTCCCACAGTGTGTTCACCGTAAAGCTGGCCCAGGCTCCACTTGACGCTGATGGAGACCACATTCTACAGGTAAAAGCCACTAATCCTAATAATTTTATTTGTATTGTTTTTTTCATAATCATGACTGAGTGGCATAACGTATTAATGCACTAAAAATATTTAAGTGTCCTTGCTTTTACCACAAAGAAGTCAACAGAATGTAAATGTAACCAGCTGTCGTTGGAACGCAGGACAAGAACCAGGTGAATGTGAGCCAGCTGTGTTTGGTTGACCTGGCAGGAAGCGAACGGACCAGCAGAACCAAAGCAGAGGGAAGTCGCCTTCGTGAAGCAGGTCTGTTCCCTACATGTTTCCTTTTTATTATATAGATATATAGATATCTATATCTCCTAACCTTTTCTTTACACCTTGTTCACAGGTAATATTAACCAGTCTTTAATGACACTGCGAACATGTATGGAAGTCCTGCGTGAAAACCAGATATGTGGGACTAATAAGGTGACAGTCTTGTACTCTGCATCATTTGTCTTGGAGTGGTAATATTCCAGTAGGTGTGGATTCACGCAGACTGTCCCTGTCTTTTAGATGGTGCCGTACAGAGACTCTAAAGTTACACATCTGTTTAAAAACTACTTTGACGGAGAAGGAAAAGTCAGGATGATTGTTTGTGTCAACCCAAAGGCCGAGGATTACGAAGAAACCATAGTGAGACTTTCTAGTTGTGTCCATTGTATATGCGTTGGCGCCTTTTTGTTATTTGTGGAGCAGTTTTAAAGCGACCCCAGAGTGTTTCTTAGCTTCCCATTGTCTTCTCTGCAGCTGGTGATGCGGTTTGCAGAGATGACCCAGGAAGTGGAGGTTGCACGGCCAGTTGACCGGCCAATTTGTGGCCTTGCTGCAGGACGCCGACACAGAAACCAGGCCTTCAAAGATGAGTTGTCCCGTCGTCTTGAGGAGCGTGGAGGTCCCATCAACAGTGGTATGTTATACCTCACATCCCTCTAGTTGCTATGGTGTTGGATGCATCTTAGATATATGACTGCTATGCAATGTGGTCTTGCTCTCGTACTAGGTGACCCTCTTCTGCTGGATGTGCTCACAGAAAGCCTTCCAGTGCTGCCACCTTGTGAGGTGGTGGACCCAGCTGATGATCAGACACTGCCCCGCTTGATTGAGGTGCTGGAAAGGAGGCATCAGATCCGTCAGATGATGATAGGACAGATAGACAAAACTGGTAAAAGCACCTTTTTATACACCACCAATAACATTCTGTGAGGAATGAGGAAGATACCTCATTGCTTAATTGCTAAGACAATTAATCTATTTACATGCATCAGTATTTTTGCTTTTCAAGCAAGTGGTATCAAAGACAGTATTCTGAAATGGAGAGTTTAAAGCTAAATTTACATATTTTCAGCCAGTGCACTAAAGGCCATGCTTCAGCAGTTTGACGGTCAGCTCAGTTCAAAGGAGAACTTCCTCCACGAACAACGTGACAAACTGAGTGAGAAGGACAAAGTCATCGTCAACCAAAAGATGGAGATTGAACGGTTAGAGAAAAAATCAAAAACTCTGGAATACAAGGTGATTTTACACATTCTGCTGGACATCTGCTCTTTTCTGTTTAGTTTGTTTTGAAGAACCTTCAACTAATACTAAACTGTTTCAACTAATCACTAATCGTCCTCCGCCTCAGATCGATATCCTGCAAAAGACAACAGACATGTACGAGCAGGACAAACGTTCACTTCACCAGGAACTAGAGAACCGGGAACAGAGGTTACACAAAGAGCTGTCGGAGAGGAGGCGCGTGGAGCAGCGCATGCAAGGCATTGTGACTGATACCAAACTCAAGTGGGAAAAGGAATGTGTAAGTGGAATGACTGACGGCCGCTGGCCCCATCCTGATAGCACACTTTTTATATTTCACTGTACACTGTCCACAAATACAAAAACTCTACTGTTCTCCAACTAGGAGAGACGGGTAAATGCCAAGCAGCTGGAGATGCAAAACAAGTTATGGGTGAAGGATGAAAAACTGAAGCAGCTCAAAGCCATAGTGACTGAGAGCAGCAGCAGCAGCAGCAGCGGTGGTGCTGGCTCTTCCAGTGGCCGTCCAGAAAGGCCCACAAGGGAGAGAGATTGCAACATGGGTCAGAAGAGGTCTGCCTCCCCATCACTGCTTCCTGTAAGTCCCTCAACCTGCGATGCAGCCTCACCCTTCAGGTCATGAAGCTTGATGAACAGACCAGACTGTACTCAGCTCCTGCACATTTGTGTTTAACACCATATTGGTGTCATTCCTTCATCACCTTCAGGGCTTCAACCAAACTCCTGACCAGAATCAAGCCATTGTTAGGGCAGTTCAGCAACCTTACCCCTCCACCTCCTCCCCCAACACCCCCCCCTCTTCAGCTTACCCCTCTGTGGCCTCCTGCATCTCTAAGTGGGAGCAGCGGCTCCCTGTAGACTCAGACAGTCAGGCCTCGGCCAGACATCTGGGGACTCCCCGCTCAGGAGCCGGACCCCTGCCCCATGTCACGACACCAGCAGCGTGGGCCGCAGGAGAGGTCGGCGCTGGGCCGCCGGCGCCGAGGCTCCTTCTACAGCTCTTGTTTATGGACTAGACCTAGAGGCAGGCACAAGGGTCAGTGTGTTAGAAACCAGATGTCCATAGTGTAGATATTCTTCTGTAATATTGGCCGTGGATCTCTGCTTGTTTAGAAATGCATCAAGTAGAAAACTAGAATGATGCTTAGTGTCGACTTGTATCTTGCTGAACTGTGAACTATTTCCTTTTTTCCAAAAGGACTAGAAATAGATAGAAATGTTAATGCTGTGTATATGTAGGACATCTGCAATTTATTTAAAACCTGTCACCCCCCCCATCATTTTAACTCTACACAGTTATCTCAACACACGTTTAGAAGTTCTGTTATTGTATGAGTATATTTTCCCTTTTGTTAGAGAATCTAACTGGTTTTAAACCTGCTGTTTGCTGTCACTCTCACTGCATCCTAATGCTTCTCTGCTGCTTGTGGTTTCTGTTTCTGGTGCTGCTTTGCATGTCACAGCTTACTCTTACTGCTTAGAGTTCTATTAACCCCCAACAAGCTCCAAATGGTTTCCATTGGTGTCACGTGCGATTAACTGTATGGTTTGTCTTTCTCACACTGGGATCATCAGACGGCCCTTCCAGTTCATCCAATGCACCGACGGTCACACTCAGCTGGTGGGGAGAAATGGGTAGACCACAAACCACCTTCTAATTTGGACCTAGACACTGTCATGCAGCCAATCATACCCAATGCAATCAAGGTGTCGACCCCTAACGAGAAAGCTCTGTCAAAATGCCACAAGTATGTTCTTAGACACCAGGAGCTTGCCTCCGATGGGGAAATCGAGACCAGATTAATCAAGGTAAAATGACATAATTGCTTAATTTGAGGCTTCTGGTTGTTTTCTGTCTCGCGTGAATTTGAATTGATCACATTCTGTTTGATGTCACACTGGGCTCTTGTTTTAGCCACACTCCATTTTCACCGCTGATTGTAAATGTGTTCCTTTTAGGCACATTTGAGCTTTTTGTTCCCTTTTTTTCAGGGTAATGTTTTTAAGACGAGGGCTGGGGGACAAGCGGTGCACTTCACTGACATTGAGACACTAAAACAGCAGTGTCCGACGGCAGCGAGGTACAGTGTTTACAGAGCAATATAACATGATCTGAAACATTAAGACATGCAGTTACTAAATGCAATTTCGTTATAGTCGCAAAAGACGATCAGGGTCTGAGGAAGAATCTGCTGAAATGGACAACTTGGAAAACATGGTAGGATTTTAATTAACCTCAAAGTTTTACAAAATATCTGTTTAGTTTGCTTCAAATAGAAATAACCTGGTGTAATGTTCGATGTGTGGTTACGTGTCAATAACTGATAAAATTGGAAAAAGAATGAAATAAAAGTTTTTCTCTTCCATCAGGCTCCAGTTGCGAGCACGAGCTCAGGTTATGGCTATCAAAAGTAAGTAACGAGGATGTGTGCAGATGACCATACATTCCTGTTTCTTTGTGTTCTAATATTCTGGACTCTTTTCTTTCAGGCGCCGTAAACCTTAAGTTGTTTTAACACATGAAGAATGTTATCTGACCATTGGACTGGTCAAAGGAAAGACCTGTAGAACAATACATCTTTTTGAGGATTTCAGGAGTATTTTTGTCATGACCTTTTTTATTAAAAATCATTAGCGTGCAATGAAAATGTAATTAGAGCTGATACAACACTGACTTAAACGGTTTGGACTTTTGAATGCTGAGTTTTGGCTTCTGAAAGTTATTTTTAAAACCCTAATGAGTATTTCAGTGTAATTGTTTTATTCTCATGGCTGATTTTTAGCTCCCCCCAATTATTAGGATATATAAGCTGTAGAACAATAGTTCTTTTTGACAGTGCTTGCTTTATTTTCATAGGGGCTGTTCGTCTATTATGATATACTGAGCATATGACGGATTACAAAACATTTATTGCAGAATACTTCTGTAAATATTGAGCTGTAATGTAGGAATACTGAATTATTCCATCTGCCTGTAAATACATTTAGCATTTTTACTTCTGTTTATTGACACAACGCACACGTTCCTGGTGGCATTAAATTCATTCAAACACAAAGTCATAATGATTATTTAACCCATAACAGCAGAAGAGTCTTTATCAACTAGGTCTTGGACATATTCAATATGTTTGCAATATGTTTGAGGGTGCAGCTGGTAGCGTTGGCACTGGTAGTGGGGAAGGAAATGCAAGAATTGGGAAAGCAACCGAACACTATGTGAGGAGAGCATTCAGAGATCCATTATTGTTCGTGTTCGGCAGTAGCCCTGACCTCAGTAGCGATGAAATGCTTGGACAGACTGGTCAGAGACTTCATTGCTTCATCACTACCAGACACACTGGACCTACCACAGTTTGCAGTTTCAAGATTCAAAAAACGTTATTAATCCCAGAGGGAAAGTATTTGATCGCTGTCACAGATGGAGGTACACACAAGAAGGAAGGGAGATTAAAAATAGAATGCTAACACATCTACACACACTCACATCTAATTACTAGCTAAAGTTTTATTATACATATTATTGCCCAGATGAAGATCAACCCTCACAGACAGAGCAGGAGTTGTACAGGCTGATGGCACCAGTAGGAAGGTTCTCCGCTGGCGTTCTGTGGAGAACTTAATACTGATCAGCTTCTGGCTGAAGGTGCTCCTCTGTCCAGCCACACACTGTGTGGGGGTGGAGGTGTCGTCAATAGAGAGGAGTTGGACCAGCATCCTCCTCTCAGCTACAGCATGTAGACTTTCCCAGAGTAGGCATCCTTAACATTAGCACACATCAGGTCCAGTGTGTTGTCGCCTCTGGTGGGACAGCTACTGGGACGAGACAGCCTACTAGATTAGGAATCTGCAGAACCGGTGCTAGAAGAACACCCTAATTAATACCAGCAGAACAAATGAGCTGAAAGTGGATTTCACACCATGCTGCCACATCAGCACCACAGTGAAAAAGGCCCCACAGCGTCTCCACCACCTCAGAGGCATGAGGTGTCAGACTACCTCCTAGGGTGCTCAGAACTTTAACTTCTGCACCACAGTCAGCATCCTGTGGGGAAACATCAGCATCAGCTGATCATCTGCACACAGCTACCTGACCGGCCCTCAAACAGCAAAGCCAGGAGCATGGACCAGGATCACAGACCACAACAACAGACTGTTCCCTCTGCAGTCAGGAAAGCTGCCTGGTTCGCTGAAGGCCACAGAGAGACTTAAGAGGAGAACCCACAGCCCGTACGGGTTCTAAGGGCCTGAACTCGCTCTTTGCACAACCAGCACGGCTTCAGCAACAGAAGCCCTGTAGTTCACAAAGTGTACAGCAGGGGGAACTAAATGCACGTTGAAAGCAGCAAATGTTAACTCGGGAATTAAAAGTTGTTTCTAGAGGTTGTGGTGCTGTCTGTGTTTCTAGAAGTTCTGGTGCTGTCTGTGTTCTGGTGCTGTCTGTGTTTCTAGAGGTTCTGGTGCTGTCTGTCTTTTAGTCCTGGTGCTGTCTGTAATTCTAGAAGTTCTGGTGCTGTATGTGTTTGTAGAGGTTCTGGTGCTGTCTGTGTTCTGGTGCTGTATGTGTTTGTAGAGGTTCTGGTGCTGTCTGTGTTTCTGGAGGTTCTGGTGATGTCTGTGTTTCTAGAAGTTCTGGTGCTGTCTGTGTTTTGGTGCTGTCTGTGTTTCTAGAGGTTCTGGTGCTGTCTGTCTTTTAGTTCTGGTGCTGTCTGTAATTCTAGAAGTTCTGGTGCTGTCTGTGTTCTGGTGCTGTCTGTGTTTCTAGAGGTTCTGGTGCTGTCTGTGTTTATAGTTCTGGTGCTGTCTGTGTTCTGGTGCTGTATGTGTTTGTAGAGGTTCTGGTGCTGTCTGTGGTCTGGTGCTGTCTGTGTTTCTAGAGGTTCTGGTGCTGTCTGTCTTTTAGTTCTGGTGCTGTCTGTAATTCTAGAAGTTCTGGTGCTGTCTGTGTTCTGGTGCTGTTTGTGTTTATAGAGGTTCTGGTGCTGTCTGTGTTTCTAGAGGTTCTGGTGCTGCCTGTGTTTATAGAGGTTCTGGTGCTTTCTGTATTTATAGTTCTGGTGCTGCCTGTGTTTCTAGAGGTTCTGGTGCTGTCTGTGTTTCTAGAGGTTCTGGTACTTTCTGTGTTTATAGTTCTGGTACTGTCTGTGTTTCTAGAGGTTCTGGTGCTGTCTGTCTTTTAGTTCTGGTGCTGTCTGTAATTCTAGAGGTTCTGGTGCTGTCTGTCTTTTAGTTCTGGTGCTGTTTGTGTTTATAGAGGTTCTGGTGCTGTCTGTGTTCTGGTGCTGTTTGTGTTTATAGAGGTTCTGGTGCTGTCTGTGTTTCTAGAGGTTCTGGTGCTGCCTGTGTTTATAGAGGTTCTGGTGCTGCCTGTGTTTCTAGAGGTTCTGGTGCTTTCTGTGTTTATAGTTCTGGTACTGTCTGTGTTTCTAGAGGTTCTGGTGCTGTCTGTGTTTCGAGAGGTTCTGGTGCTGTCTGTGTTTCTAGAGGTTCTGGTGCTTTCTGTGTTTATAGTTCTGGTGCTGCCTGTGTTTCTAGAGGGTCTGGTGCTGCCTGTGTTTCTAGAGGTTCTGGTGCTGCCTGTGTTTCTAGAGGTTCTGGTGCTTTCTGTGTTTATAGTTCTGGTGCTGCCTTTTTTTCTAGAGGTTCTGGTGCTGTCTGTGTTTCTAGAGGTTCTGGTGCTTTCTGTGTTTATAGTTCTGGTGCTGCCTGTGTTTCTAGAGGTTCTGGTGCTGCCTGTGTTTCTAGAGGTTCTGGTGCTGTCTGTGTTTATAGTTCTGGTGCTGCCTGTATTTCTAGAGGTTCTGGTGCTGCCTGTGTTTCTAGAGGTTCTGGTGCTGTCTGTGTTTATAGTTCTGGTGCTGCCTGTATTTCTAAAGGTTCTGGTGCTGCCTGTGTTTCTAGAGGTTCTGGTGCTGTCTGTGTTTCTAGAGGTTCTGGTGCTTTCTGTGTTTATAGTTCTGGTACTGTCTGTGTTTCTAGAGGTTCTGGTGCTGTCTGTGTTTCGAGAGGTTCTGGTGCTGTCTGTGTTTCTAGAGGTTCTGGTGCTTTCTGTGTTTATAGTTCTGGTGCTGCCTGTGTTTCTAGAGGTTCTGGTGCTGTCTGTGTTTCTAGAGGTTCTGGTGCTGTCTGTGTTTCTAGAGGTTTTGGTGTTTTCTGTGTTTATAGTTCTGGTGCTGCCTGTATTTCTAGAGGTTCTGGTGCTGCCTGTGTTTCTAGAGGTTCTGGTGCTGTCTGTGTTTCTAGAGGTTGTGGTGCTACCTGTGTTTCTAGAGGTTCTGGTGCTTTCTGTGTTTCTAGAGGTTCTGGTGCTGTCTGTGTTTCTAGAGGTTCTGGTGCTTTCTGTGTTTATAGTTCTGGTGCTGCCTTTTTTTCTAGAGGTTCTGGTGCTGTCTGTGTTTCTAGAGGTTCTGGTGCTTTCTGTGTTTATAGTTCTGGTGCTGCCTGTGTTTCTAGAGGTTCTGGTGCTGCCTGTGTTTCTAGAGGTTCTGGTGCTTTCTGTGTTTCTAGAGGTTCTGGCGCTGCGGGTCGACAGTCATGCTGTCGTGGCTGAAGGAGGTATCTTGGTGGAACCAGCCGGGCCCGACCCATGCAGCCCCACTTGCCTGTGAAAATATTGACCTGTCCTTTGGCTTTTCTGGCTTATTTAACAAAGCAGCCTTTAAGCTGCATACGAGCAAATAGCACATGACAGTTTGCTGCTAAACGAGTCAAACCCTCACTAATGGCCGCTTCAACACAGCTCCTGTTATGCACCTGTGTTTGCTTTGGTTCACGGTAATGCTTTGGCCAGATCACTAGGCTTTTACTTTCAGGGTGACGTTGCTTGACGTCTGTGACGTCACACAGAAACACGGGGACGTATAGACAAACAAAAGGGAAAAATCGCGCTCCTCAGTTCAGGTTCCTTCCGTGTGAATGTTAGGAAATATAGCCTGGTTTCCATCACGTGCACTGTGGATTAGCGTTGTATCATGTTTTTTTTATCCTAGTTTTCTTTAGTAAAACAAACTGAAGTACAATTTGGTTGGCTACAGCTGTAACTCACTTTATTAATTACACCCATAATACGCATCTTTTTTATTCTTTTGGGCCCATTTATGCACTGTTGCGGAGAGTCGGTAGCTAACTTGTACTTGGGGGGTCACATTTAGCCGAATGTTAAGCTAACGCTATATCACATCACTGCCAATGATAAGGAACAGGCGAAGCCCATTTAACACAGTTACACAGTAACACACGGAAACAACAGCAACGCACACATTTCTATCAGAAGAGGCAACTGAAGCTGTTAATGCAACGCTTTGAGTTACTGCGTCACGCCAGCTAGCCAAACGAGCTAACAGCTAGCTAACGTTTGTTCTGGCATGTGGGGTAAGTAAATTTATTAGAATCCGTTTACTGCAGGTTATTATGAGCCAAATTCCGAAAAGGCAATGTACCCGCCCATTGTTTTCATTTGTTGTACTGTTTTGCTTTATAAAACAAACGGTCGATGTAATAATTTACATTTTTCTTGTGCTCAGATTGCTGCTGGAATTCTGATTTGTTTACCTTTTATTATTTTACAGAAAGTAGACAACAACACGGAGGAAGAAGACGCAAGAAAGTGAGTACAGATAATTATTGTTACACTAGCGTGTTGCTCTATTGTACGTGGCTGCAGTATGCACAGGTTTTATAAGTTATAGTGAGAACATGTTCATTGAAGGTACAGTGAAGAGCTTGACCTGTAAAAGGGAAGCACGGTGTGCTATAAAAGCTATAAACGCACGCGCGCCCTCACTACCAGAGTAACGTAGTTCTTGGCAATAAAGGGTTCCTTTAGGACGTTTGTTGTTAGTGAAGCATCTTCTTCAACTTGAGTCTGGTATCAGCTGACTGTGTGTGTGTGTGTGTGTGTGTGTTTGTAACGAAATGCATTTTTACACACAATAAAAAGATGGTGGCACTAATCTATTGATTTAACCCTTTGGTCTTTTTAAATTACACTCCGCTGCCATTTTTTTAGGAAATCTGTGACCCTCTTCCACATCAACACCCCGTCTTTGTTTCTACCTCCTGTTTCTCCTCCAGAGTCAACAAAGACTGTTGGTTCAGCCATATGTTTGCACACATGGAGTGAGTGTCCAGAATAAACAGTGGTCTGAAGCTGCATGGGTCCCCGTGTTTCCCATTTCATTCTCAGGGTGTCCTTCAGTTGTTCTTACCTATTTGGACCTTACTTGTATGAATGTCAACACGGTTTTATCACAACTGACATAATGTAAACGTAACAGAGATTGGATTTAACCAGTGGGACGTATTTATCAAAGGAAAGAAAGACTTTTTATCAAAATTCAAACCTGGCTGCTGAAATAATGTTTTGTTGGCGACTAAATGTTCTGCCTCAAAGTTTACGCTGGTTAGGTTTAAATGGAACTTGGTTCAAAACAGTAAATGACACATTTTTGTTCAAGGAGTCAACAGGTATTTGAACTGATAGTCTGCGTACATTAAAGATTTGAGTTGCCTGAATAATAAATAGAAGCTACATCACTCTGCTGATTCCATCAGTGGAACAAAGATACATTTACAGTGAAGGTTGTGGATGTTTTCTGTGTTTTTGTATAAATGTGTCTTTGCTGAAAAAAGTACAAACATTACAGCATTAAGTCGGAACATTTCAGCTTCGGTGTGTACATGCGATTTAGTTTCACATGAGTAACCTGTAGTCAAAAACAGAATTGATGTCAGTTTGAAGGTCTGTGTTGTACATTTGGTGTTTTGTGGGTGACTGTGTGTGTGACCTGTCAAAGTTAAAGGCATGGCCTGTGTGCTGGGTAAAGCTGTAACATCCTCCGCAGGGGACAGCCACTGTTGAGCTTGTTTACCTGCTTTGCCTGTTGATCTTGCTAAAAGCCTCTTACGCCCCCTTAATACACACATTCCCTCTCCCACACACAGAACATGAGTGTGTGCCCAGTTTAAACACACATTAATAACAGCTGTAATGCCATTCTTTGTGAAGTGCTTTTACAGGTTCAACATTGACCATTGTTTAATCTTCCTGCACTAATGACCATCACTTGATCTGCAAACAAATCTTTTGTCACTGTTAAACAACTCCCATGATCTTTCTCGAGCTGCACACAAAGCAGAAACTGTTGTGTCCTGAGATAATTTAAAAGACAGCATAACTCAGTCTCTGTGCTTCTGCTTGTTGTTCTTGTAGTTCTGAGGTCTAGGTCAGGCTGAAGTTGATGCTGGAAGCTTCCTACAGTGTGGCTGAAGCCATGCAGCGACCATAAGCTTGATATTTATGGGCAACTAAGAAGTAGAAGCTGTTAGGAGACTACAGAAATCCATTAGTTTACTATATGATAGCCTAACTCTTTCCACTGATACATAATAGACTCAGACACATTTTTTTAAACCAATGAATGATCTTTCAATACGTACACCCCTTGGTATCCGTTACTGCCATAAGATGTCAGTGTGCGCCACTTATTAACGCCTGTTTTTGAGCCCCCCCAACACTGTCCCTTCCAATAGGAGACAGATGGAAGACCTTTGCTGTGAGCTACTGCCAAATGGAGCAAATTCTCATTACAACGTTTGCAAGCTCTGTTTTCTCTCTGAGATGCGCCACCACCGTACTATTTTGCCATCTGATATGTTCAACACTCAGACCTGAGCAATGCCATGTTTTGCTGATTACAAGAACTGAATTGAGAACTAATTTGGAAATTTTCTTCTGTAGGTTCGTCACAATGATCTGTTCCCTTTGTGCCTGTAGCTCCAAACCAACAGTTACTTATTGTCAAGTTGACATTGTTTTCATATTTGTGGCCATTCGTTAGTACATAAACATGTTTGAGTTAGGGCTCACGCATTCGTAATAGTCTTCACTCATCTTGGTTCTTTTTCATGTATAGGCACAAACACTTCTGGCTCTCTTCCTATTACTCTCGATCACAGACAAATCCTCGGCTCTATTTGAGTTCCCAGTCTGGGAAGCTAGCACTTTGAATGGAATATAAATGACATGCTTACGTAATATTCAATCTGTTGCTGCAGCAATATCCTATTCCACAGATAGGCCCCTTCACCACCCACCCCATATGCTCCGGCTTCGCTGGTCTCCTCTTCTTTTTCATAGAGAATATTAAAGAGTTATTAAATTAATCTGTGCTCGCTGGCGCATGTTATTGCAGTGCACAGATTTGTGCGGTGAATGAAGCCGTTAGGCTGCACCCTAAGCTGATTTATTAAGGTTGCTAGGGAATCACCAAGTAGACCTGATAACCTGTTTTTTTTTTTGTTTAGTTTTTTTTGCACAAGTGAACACTTTTCTGCAAATCCGCTTATGTCACCCCTCCCCTATATTTCCATTCAAGTTGAGCTTTTTCTTGTATTTTTCTGTGACCTCAGGGTGTGCAGAGTTATCATCACAGTCTCTTTGTTAATACTATTATGAAAGGAAACAATTTACCAATGAGTGAATGTAACACGTTGGCCTCTGCACATTGTAGCATTTGAGTATTGCAGTAGATGTAATATTGCTCATACTCCTGAATTATTTATGTCTGTGCTTCGGCCTTGCTCTCTTTGTTTGGACCATGGGCTGTGTCCAAGCACTGACTGGTTTTATTAACATCTGCAGTCTGCATAGTGTTGGGAAAACAACATATCTGTCTTGACAGTATGTCCCTGCTCACCACAGCAGGGCTATGTTTCAGCAGCGAAACACCAGCTGTAGCAAAACCTACAACACTAGCACGATTGGCAGCATGTGTTTGTTTTATGTGATGCACCACAGATAAGACAGTTGAGTCTAAGCTGCTTGTAGGTGGTTCCTGTAGAAACAAACATATTAGAAAGACAGCGGTGGGAGGTAGGTGGATTTGAACAACAAGTGCATGTCTTCCGTGAACACTCGGGCACCTGTGTCTCCCTTGCGCTCGCAGAATCCGCAGATTTACCACTCGTTGCTTCCACTGCACATTCCCAGCCTCATTTATCAGAGTGTATGGCAGCAGTGTAAACATTTAATCCAGCGTGAGATTTTTGGGCTCCTTTGGGTCAACAGTTTAGCTGTTGCTTTTTTCTAAGCTTAGAGAGAAAGTCTGCTTTCAATTATTTTGGCAAAATTGCTTTACATGGTCCATGCATGATTAAATATTCATTATGTAAAACTGAACACTTCCCTTTTCTATAAATCCATATTAGATTTGGTTGGCAGGCAGCCTGAAGCCACATAAGAAGGTTTTTGGTGCAGAAACCCTGCTTAGCAGCTGCTTTACTTGTGGCTATGTTTGGCTTTGTTCTGTTCAGATAAATGTTGGCTTGTTGATATTCTTCTAGTCTTCTTGCTGGACAGCCACACATGTCTCCTCAGTTAGAGGGAAGTGGTGGAATGTAAAGTGGCCATGGAAAAAATGAAGAAGCGTGTCAGTTGGTCCGGTGGTGAGGGACAGCAAAGTGGACGGAGTCGACAGAGTTCTGCATTTGCACGAGAGCTCTGTATGTTATAGAAAATAGAGGGCAGGGTTGAAAAAAACATTCTATTTCAAATAGGACCAGATTTCCAGAAAATCTTTACCTAATATTTTTCACTGTAAAAATTGCTCCAAAGAGCACATGGAAAATAAATTAAGGAACATTTGAAATTCCCGAGTGGATTTGCCAGGAATACGTAGCGTGAGCGTGTTTATCTATTTTCCAACTGCAGGAGGGATCAGGATTGTGTGGACTCAGAAGGTATTTGGTTTGTCTTCTGTTACAGAAGAAGGGGCTCTTATTGCAGATGCTCAGAAAATAGGACAATCCTGGAGCAGCTGTGTACTTATCTTTCCTTGCCATGTAACATGTTTTAGACATTTTATGGTTTAATTGGGTCCCTTTATGCCTTTTTCTGGTTATTTCCCTCAATCAGTGTCCAATAAATGCAGCTAGCGTTTGGCAGAGCAGTCTTGAGCCCTGGGATTGTGGTTAGTTGTAGGCAGCTGAGGTTTCTATGTATCATTCTTGTGTGAACTGAAAAAGCCACTAACTACAAAAGGAGCACAATGTTCTGTAGAATAACACAAAAGGAAATTATAGTAACCCTCCTCACCAGGGACACGTGTCCGGACCTGAGACAGTGGCAAACTGCCATGCAGATACTGCGTGTGGCCGCTCACGCAGACCTGTGTGTGAGCATGGCAAGTATTAAAGTAGAATTAGCTACAGCGCTAATGACCTTGTACCTAACACATACGTTAAACCTGTGAACTATAGCAACAGCAGATGGGCTACAACAGCTGAGACAAGTCTTAGATAATGTGCTTTAAGATTTACAGGCTCAAAGCCTGACTAGGTGTGAGTGGCACCTGGGATGAAGAGGGCAAATAGGGAACAATGGAGAAACATAGACTTCCCCATTATGAGAATTAATCTAATGGCAGCTTGGAGCTGCAGGCAGGCTTTATTAATGGAGCTTGTACACTCAATTATCTTAATTGTTCCATTTAGAGAACCTGCTGCCATGTTCTGGAGCGTGTGCTTGAACTTGTGGGATGAGCTCAATCACTTTCCATAATTGTAATCGTGATCAGATTTAGTTAGAATTTGAGGGTGGCTATAAATAGGTTGAGGGTAATCACAAGTTACACACATTGATGGCCATGAATATTATATTGGGAAAAGTATGACTTTTTATGACTCTGTAGGGTTTCTCCTTTTTATCATTATGACATTTGGCTGTGATGGGGGTTGTGAGCGTCTAACCCCAGTCTTCAGGTTCACTCATCGACAGTCGTATGTCCTGTCTTTGTACATATGCTGTAGTTGCCTTGGCTCTGTTTCAGTTTGGAACTGCTGGAGAAGGTCGGGCTGTGGCAGCTGGTTAACTTCAGAGATTCAGTGCTGTATTACAAATCATTTTTTATCTGCACCATGCTGACCTTTGTGAACATTGCTTTAAAATATTAGACATATTCCAAAGATAGCACATAATACCACCTGTATTATGTGTCCTTCAGTCCAACCCATAACCTCATCAAATGGGTCATTGAGTGTCGCCTTGTGTGTTTGAGGTTTTCTTGTCGACTTACGTATTTGTTGGTTTGGTTTGAGTTTGTAGGTTCTCTATACATTGCTTTGTTCATGTTCATGTTCAGTTTCAGTGACCCTCATCAACAGGCTTAGACACAGAATGACTTGGTTGCGATTCAGTCCAATTCCATAATCACGTTACCTCATAGCAAAGCTGAAGAGAGTTTTATAAACAAGCAATCAGCACAGTAGCAAATTTAATTCTCTGCTTCATAATTAACCTTGGGACGAAAACTCATTTAAGTCTATTAAATCATCAAATGAGCTCAGGTAAAGCTAAACTTGATTATGCAACAAAAAAATCCAGTTACAGTCTTTGAGGAAGAAAATACCATCATTTGTGGAGCCAAAGCAGCTCTATCTGAGCCGGTAAATTGTGGCTCACACATCAATGCAATTAAACCCGTCAGAGGAATACTGGCTTTCTGCTTGAATTCACAATGTTAATTAGCCAGTCGGGATTTTTTTAAATAAGTTATTGCTCTGCTTTATCTTGTGCGCTGGGTGAGTGATTCTCATAAAGACTAAAGCCTTTCTCTCTGGCTTCCTATCACAGGCAGCGCGTGTGGGCTGAACTTGTAAAGTAATTGCATAGAATTGTGCAACTAATGATTTCCACCAAGCTGCAGCACATAATGTGTGGCTGTTTTAAATTTAAACTTTCTCTGGTTTTCAGGGAGGAAACCTACCAAGCTTTGTATTATTATCAGGTTAGATGTTTTTCAACTACTGTCAAATCAGCTTTCTTTCAGACACACAGAAACTTATAACTAGCTTATGTTTCTAATAGTTAATATAAAGTTAAAACGATGAACAATACGAGTTCTTTTCGAATAGGACTCCTTGCTTTATTCACCATTATCTAGTCATTGAAGATACAGTAGGTTTCCTATTAAAACGGTTGAGGCCTGGTCGCTCCAGCTTTGCCTGTGACCTTTGGATCTGCCACCAGTGGCTAACTGTAATCTGTCAACTTCTAAATGCTCTGTGCTCAGTCAAACACGTGGGAGAGCAGCCACTGACATTAACATGCAATTAGTGAAGTGACTTTCTAAATAATACCTTGGTAGATTGCATTAGCTGCACGTTGTCTATTGGCCAGAGTGGAAGTGGCTCAAGGCTGTGACCAGTATAACCACAGTGTCCAGTCCCTCCAATGCCTGCCACGTGCTCAGTGTCACAGAACGGTCCAGTGCTGGGTTCTGTTCTAAGCCCACCCCAGCTGAGAGGCAGGGTGTAGTAGACACGAGTCATAGAATAACAGCTGGTCATCCTTCATGTGTCACGAAGGATGTGAATTTGGAGACGCTGTGGAAAATTAAATGTTGAGCTGTGTAAAATTACAACAAAGAAGAGTTTTGCCAAAACACATAATTTACAATGGGAACTGGAGAGTTACAAGTTATGAGTAAACAAAGAGAAACAATGTTCCAGGTTTTTTTTCTCTAAGCTGATAAGACATAAGAGAAATTCTACCTTTCTGCCAGCACAGTTATCACCGCTGTTAAAATAGACTGGACTCCGTGGCGGCAAGTTCTAAACGTGGGTATTAGGGCCTTGGTTGACCTCAGATGGAGAAGACAAGTGTGAAGGGACCTGGGCATAATTGCATCAAAAACTGTCAGGAGCGAGGTGCATTATCAGAAGCTGGATAAAAATGAGTAGAAATGAGTCGTGTATGAGTGGAGCTGCTCACAGGCAGCCACAAGAGCGGTCCAAGTGGCTTTTCAACACACATAATTGCTTTCCTTTCCAGCAGAGCTTTCATGGGTTAGAAAGAAAATAGCACCATGGAGGTTTTTGTTTTGCCAGAGCCGCTTTCCAGAGAGGCCTTCTTTAACTAAGATGGCTTTGCCACATTGAATATGACAAGTAGGGCTCACACAATAACCCTTATTATCTATTGACAGCGACACAAATATCATTTTTTCGAAAACTTGTTCAATTGGTGCAATAATTTATCACTACAGACCATTTTAGTTCTTCTCCCAGAGGAAGCTGCACAGTCACAGTAAAAATATTTAGGTCATCATTTCAGTGGGATGGACCATGTGTAGATTCCTCAGTTCCTTGTCCTAAAGCTCTTCTACAGCTGCCTCAGCCAGACTTCAGGCTTTTTTATAGCATGCAAGGATCATCAGTGTAACTTTTCCTACTTGTTTGTTTTAGTCTAGAAAGCATTAATGTGACCACTGACTGTTGACCTCAGTGACAGTTATGTCCTGCCAAAGCTAACGGTCTCAGGTTAAAACAGCAAAGCTGTGCTGTAATGAAATATTACCAGGGGATAATTGTCTCAGCTGATGGGACAGGTTCATGTATGTGGACTTATCGTGTGAATAATGTGAATGTTTAGAGAATAGAACTACCTAAAGTAAAATGTTTAGCATGATGAGGGGTCTTTACTGTTATTTAACATGTTTTAGTTGACAACATAGTTTCACATTTGTTACTTATATTATATATTATAAGCAGATAACAGGTTTTTTTACAACTGGCAGTGTACTACTAATTCAGAACTATAGTCTGAATTTTTTAGATATCAGCCATAAAGCGCTATTGTAAAAGGAGCTGTGGATTATTGTGTGTAGCATACGTACGCCCTCATTGCCTGTTTACACCAGGAGATGGCAGTACCAACCACAGAGCTGCAGCGGAGGCCTGTACCTGTCCTGCCCCACAACGCCCTGCACATCAAACCTGCCGTCCCATGTTCCTCCGGTCGGACTCTCGGGGCGCGTGCACAGACACACTGTTGGCTCGACTTGGCCTCTAGACACTGGTTAAGCTGTTTGTGAGCATTGGTGGCTGCTTTAGTGATGGCTGGCGATGATGAAGGAAGCCCTGCGGACGGTGACATCCACCTGCTGGCTTTAAAAGCGATAAACACGCAACCTGACTGAATATAAAGCTAGCTAGCTTTAAGCTAATGCGATTCCTTTCACATCAGCTTGGTCCACAAAATGCTTCAGGTCACATTTTTTATAAACTGATTACTTCCTGGAACAATAGAAATCTGCAGTTCTAGACAAGAATAAGAAAAACATGTAAATATAAAAGTTACTAATGATTTCATCCTTGCATTTTAGCCTTGATGTATTTGTTTTGCCTTATTTTGACTCATAGAAACAAAGGACATGTCAGGATGTCAGACAGCATAACCACAAATAACATTAGCAAACCACACACCTTGACATATACAAAAGACTTGCACCAAGAAAAATCCAACACAAAACAGTGACTCAGTGACTCACTGAGTGCATACGTGGTGTGGAATAAAAGAGGGATCTGGGCCACAACCTGAGGGCTAGTGGCTCTACAGCCCACACAGTGTTCCCTCACCGTTGTTCTAATACTAGTCAAACAGTATTTTGAATGGCCAAACTCAATAGTGGCAGTGTTCAGCCTGGCAGTGTAAATATTGGCAGAGCATACAGAGAAGCAGGAGTTGCTATGTGTTTATCTGTGTGTGCTAAGTGTCATCTCTCTGTCAGCTCTGTCTACAACGTAGAACGCGGCAACAAAAAAGTTGTTGTTGGTGCAGGAAGAAAGAAACGGGAAGAAGCTCGTGGATTCCTCACAGTGGAGGCCTGAGGCTCCTCCTGGTTTTTGCCCTTTTGTTTGTGACTGTGTGACCTTTGAGCTACTGTCACGGGTTGATGCAGCCGATGAGGATTGACTCTTACCTGAGTGACGCTAGCGCTGCTGCGCCGGCCTGTTCCTAGAAGCCACCCGGTAGCCTTTTTCAAACAGGGTCTGGGCTGGTGCTTTGTACACAGCAGCCCCCGTCTGCTACGCTAGCAGGTTCACTGACCCTCAGTTCATCAGCAAAGCAAAGGGACGCTTTGATCACTGATACTGCAGACCTTACACACTGTATGTTCTGTTCATTAGACGTAAGAAGAATTGTTTTGGTTGCTAAAACATAATTCACATGTCCCTCAATTAAGAACATGATTAGTGACAGTTGTAAGAAAAGATGATAGCTAAAGCGCTTCATGTTTGGTATAAATAAAGAAATCTTTAGAAATCTGAAATTGTTCACGTTCATCATATGATAGGTGCCTATTTCATTACCGTTGTCAACATTATTTTCTCATGTCATATTGTAGGATTGTTGAAATAGAGATTATTATGTTTGATGAAAACCTGCGAGTCCAAACCACATTTGGTTGGATGCTACAGTGTGTTGCCATGATGCTACACCAAGCTTTTATACCCCTGCCTTCATTCATAGCAGTACAAGCCCAGCTCCACAGAATGTTGTGTTCACCGTCACTTGGAAAATAATAAAGAGAGCAGCTGTGATATGTTTGGAGTTGTGTCTGGGGGGAAATGTTGAGGGGAAGTACAAGCATCTTCAGCTGGTTGAGAAGCTTTCTCTTGAAATGCTGTTTGTTCTGGGCACAGACATAAAACACAATTTAAATGTTGGGCTAGTTGAGCAAACAAACGGGCTAATATTTGCTGTAGTTTTGTTTGTTTATTTGTGCCATATGTGCCTGCTGTTCACACCAAGCAAGTCAACCTCAACCCCTTCTCATCTCATTATTGTGAGTTTTCTTATCAAAGCCTGAGATGTACTGCATAATACAAGTCAAAGTAAACTCATGTTATCAATGAAATGGTTCAGTCGTGTGTTACTGAGCATTACTGTGTAGGGGTTAATGCTGCGTTTCATACACATCACAGGCAGTGATCTGCTTTTGAAGCAACTCCAAGTTTATTTGTCAAAACTACCTCATACAAGCATTTTGTATGTATTTTACCCTGAGGCTGCTGCAGAAATGCCGACCTGCTCCTGCTCTTGGCCAAAGGGCTTCACCTGTCAAACTCAGTATCTTCAGTTCTAGCCCCGGGCTTCCAGGTTTCAGCCTGTGCTGACATGCTACATTTCTCATGCATTTAGCAGTTCTGCCAACACGGAAGGACAGTTCTACTATTCTATAGTCTGTCTGTCTCTCAGCTTTTGAAATGGTGTGCTGGGATGTGCATCCGTCACTCTGTATTATATGTGCATGCCTATGTGGTCTGAATCTCCAAAGAGACAGTGCCAGACGTTGAGACATGGCCCTGGGCTCATTCACATTCAGGCCCATAGTGTGGGGTTGAGGCTAGGAGATAATTGCTGCTCTGAGGAGTGGATTGCCTGGGAGCCTTCTTCATCTACTGGTGCCAGCGACCAAGCTGTCCATCATATGGGCCTGACAACTGACATTCTCTGTGGAGAAACAAAGGCCATTAGTAGTTTATGTGCACAGCTGATGCACACGCGTATGGAATTAACTTACACATAACTTGCTTGCATACAAAGTGAGGTGCTGGCACCCTCAACACTATCCTTGTTTTTCTTCACTTCCCTTCCCATTATCATCCTGCCTCTCCACCTCCCCCTGTACTTTCTAATCTCACTTCACACCTGCTGTCTCTGACATACATGTTCCCCCCGAGAGAAGAGAGTGAAGCTTGAGTGAAGGGCTAAGGCTTAGTGTGGGAGTTGGAAAGGGGGAGACGCAGCCTATTTTACCACCGTGTGGCTCTAGTTTAGAATTCAAACATGGGATGTATCCACCCACAGGGTAACGCTGGTGCAGGTTGATGCCAAAGGGTTTGCAATAATAAACCTGGACATCACTGTGCTGCTGTAATGCTGTTTCTTCTTGTAAAAGTGTTCCAATGTACACAAACATATCTTAGAACGGATGCAGCCGGTCCATAGTTTGTTAGTTATTGTTAAATATGGCTCACTTTAAGGGTTAGCAGTCAGATGACACGTTCAGCCAAGTGTAGTTGTATTAAGATTCAGCAGCCCAGTCCTCCTGTTTGTGGTTGATTGGCATGACTTCAGCACAGTTGTGTACTTGTGTAGGCCTTGCTAATGAGGGGGAAATTTGTGCTTGCTAAGCTTGGCCAGGCGCGCCAAGATTTATGAGCCACGCAAGCTCTCCAGCTCCAAACAGGCAGTAAATCTGAATATACAGACTTCAGGGGGTGTGGTGTGTCACACAGGGGACGACTATAGCATCCTCCCAACATCTCAAATTACAAATGACATCTCAGACATTATAGTGAGTCAAATGTAAATGTTTTTACTTCTATGGAATAGATTTTTATATTATTAACTGTCAAAATTTGACATGTGACTAATCCAATAATTCAGCGAAGAACAAGGAAAAAGTACCACTTGTACAGTATTTATATAAATTTGTTTTATATACTTCTAATAAAATTGTTTCTAATCACTTGGTTGCTAGATTTTTCAGTGATTTAGGGAGCACAAGACAAAAAGTTTCACACTGATGATCGCAGAGTCCAGAACCGAATCCTTGAAAATCTTTGAAAATAGAACAAAACTAGGTGTTGCGGTAACATTCTAGAAATGATCAAACCAGAATGCATGCAAGCAGTAATTAATACACATTGGGTCCAGTTAACATAAAATCTGTTCTCCAACTGCTTAAGCACAAAATAAAATAGACACACTAACGTAATTTATATTTCACAATCCATAGGATGTTCTGCTTCTAGATGTTCCTCTTCCAGTACCCTGGAGGGCTTTGTTATTTTGGTCTGTGGGCACAGGTGCACAATTGAGGCTCAGTGACTTTAAAGCAGACACTCGCATCAATCTGAGCAGGGAACTTGAACAATAGAACAGCCCTTGTATTTTTATTCTGGCCTCTTCAACCAGGACACAGCCATTACAGAGCACTCTGGCTGTCAGCTGGAAGTTTCCTTCCCTGCATCTTTCTGACAGCCAAAGATTTGTTCCCTTACTGAGAGAATTGGTTTGAGTCTTATGGTCCTATTGTCCCCAAGATGACAGTTCTTCTAACAGCTCGGCTTTAACCCACGCTTCGAGGAAAACCATAACACTGCAGCCGAAGAGTAGCCTGATACGTGTGTGTGTGTGTGTGTGTGTGTGTGTGTGTGTGTGTGTGTGTGTGTGTGTGTGTGTGTGTGTGTGTGTGTGTGTGTGTGTGTGTGTGTGTGTGTGTGTGTGTGTGTGTGTGTGATTTCACTGCTGTATCGTATACTGAACTGCTCGTTTACTGTGTAGTATATCACAATGCTTTTTATCAAGTCATCAGTTAAATACAAATTTGTTTTCTTTCTCTTAATATATCTACTCCTTTTCATGCCTGGTTGAAGTTATTGTGTAATATCAGTGATGAGGTCTTCAGGCAGGCTGCTGCCTTTTGTTATTGTGTATATTTTTTCATTTTAATACACCATCAAAATTAGATAATCTTTTAACAATTCATAACTATTCAGATGCTTTCATATGTATTATCATATGTAAACATTCAAGACAATAGAAGCTCGACATCTAATGATGAACCCAGCTCAACATCTAGCAGTACAAACACGCCTGAGGACCCGATTCTCAGGAGCTGGAGGAGAGCAAAACAGATTTAAACTGGGATTAAATATTGAACAGAACTGTCCATCATATGGGCCTGACAACTGACATTCTCTGTGGAGAAACAAAGGCCATTATTAGTTTATGTGCTCAGCTGATGCGCATGCGTATGGAATTAACTTACACATAACTTGCAAGTATTGAACAGAACTACAGTGGTTTGTAGCTGTGTTAGTCGCTCTGCTGCTAAAATGGTCAAAATAAAATAAAGTAATGCAGATTCCTAATGTCATTTTACAGTACGTACCCAAGTCTAACAACAGATCTTCAAGTTAGACCGCAAAACTATAAGCTCCTTAAGTGATATGTCTGAAGAAAAGTACTTTCCTGCAGATGTACTGTAAGAGGCAGAAATAAAAGCAGGTAGCGTTGGTGTGGTGACATGTGATTATCCAGCCTTTCTAATTATATAGTTTCTCCAGCACCGTGTTGAGCTCTGTCATGTCTGAACCTGAATCACAGGTTGCACAAACTAGAGAAGGACTCGCACTCTGTCACGCCCGGCTTCCTCCTGTCCGTTGATCCCTGGGCTGTCACGCTGCAGGGCTGCAGGGCTGCAGGCCGGACTCACTATGTTGACTGAGCTTAAACTGCTTGTTTAAAATGACTATTTACTGTCAAATGTCCAGAAGGTATGACTGCTCTGATTTTTTTTGGTGTTTTGCTTTAGTTTAGTTGCAGCAGTAGCTGTGTAGCGTCAGTTTTCAAACTGCAGAAGAGAAACAAACTCCAGACAAATACTGTATAATCCTGGCTAAACATGGTGCATCTCAGCTGCTTGATGTGGTTCACAGCGGGGGGTAGGTAGGCTGCAGGTGATGGGGTCTGGCCTGTCTGAAATGTCCTCAGTTAGTTCCCACTCAGCTGGGAACTAGCGCCAAACTAAGTGCTTCAGGGAGGTCTGCAGTGTTGTCAGATACCCAGCCTGGATTGAAGTGAATGCTTACCCTTGGCTCTGTGTTGTCACATGGAGGTGATCGTGAGTAGCCATCCCTTCCCCTCATGTTTTGTCTTTCTATGACTAAACAAAGTCTGTTTTGACACTTGTAGGTGCACGATATCAAAATAGTGGCTGCTTTTATGTGTTAGATTATTACTTGACCCTGAAAGAAGTAGGCCACGACCTTTCTAACATGACTGTCACCCAAGATAGACACACCACCTTATCATCGTTGGCATGAATAACAATGCATTAATTATGCAGCAGAATGTCGGCGTCTTTAGCATCAGACTGAGGTGTGTTTTTGCTGTGTCTCAGCCTAGTGTGTCGGCTTTGTTTTCTTCTCAAGGACATTGACCATCCACATGGTCCTTTCATTCTGGCTCGTTTCTTTACACAGACTGAGTTAAGTTACAGCCTTGAAACTGCATTAGCAAAATAAGCTATTTAATAAACATAAACATCTTTATGTTGACTGATTTCCCACTTCAGGGAATTCTAATAATCAGATGTGTTTCCATGAGTCAGTGACAGGCAGTTGGTTGATTTGAAACTGTGCAAAGCTTCGAGACAACGGCCTTTAAAGTAGTGCAGTGAGAGTTTCAGCATGCGCTACGTTTGTTTCTGCAACATTGTTTTGCTAACTCTCCACTGGAGTATGTAGGTGTGTTGAGGCTTGCTTTATTTAAATGATTAATCATTATTTTAATGATTGAAGTTCAAAGCTTCAATATATGTTGTAATTCAGTTCTTTAACAAAACCATGCATGTTTGTTGGGATACATTTTAGAGAAAAGTGATTTTTTACAGCATTAAACAAAATATAAATATAATAATAAATAAATACTAATAAAATCTTGTCTTCTACTCCCCCCTTGAGCTCCATCCTTCATCACAGCTTGTCACATCGTTTTGGGGTCACTTCATTCAGGGAACTGTAGGAAGAGACCTCTGCAGGTTCTAAAAACAGATGTGACAGGCCTATTAAAATGAGTGATCTCCCAGGCCCCTGCAGCCAGGCTGGCCACTAAGCTGTCTTCCCCAGGGCATAGACAAGAGCAGCAGGGAGCAAAAGGTCTGGGAGATAAGGTGGCAGTGGCACATAGCTGGCGTAGTGGCAGCGCCCAGAATTATGTGCTGAGGAGCTTCTCACGTTTGTGGAGAGCAGTGGAACCTGAGATCTCCTTCCTGAAGGCCCCAAGATGCACATAGTCTGGAAATGGAGGTCACATATACTCATACAAACACAAGACTGGACATCACACAGCAACATATTAACACACCCTGAAGCTACCTGCATAGATTCAACATTACAATGTAAAGTTGTCATTTTTTACAAGTCGTTGTAGGAAACAAATTCTGGCACAAACAACCAAACTGAACAAAAGCATTTATTTTTCAGCTAATACTGTGTCATTCTCTTTCTCTATTACATAAAATAAACACGGTATGTTCAGACCCAGCACTAAGTAAATCCCAGCGTGTGGAACCTCACAGAACATCAGAATACAACTACTGTATGTAGAACAGTGGGGAGGAAAAGCTCCATCCAACAGAACCAGGATAGGAAGTGATTCCTCTTTTACTGTGATTTAAGAAAAAAATATGAAGCAAAAACAAGCAAATGCTGGAATAAACAAATCTTCCATGTATCCGACCTTTATAATCAAATCCAAGTGTTCCTAACGTTCCTCTTCAACACCTTGGTCCATGTTTGAATTGTAAATTTGTTGGCGTGAAGCTGCTGCTCAAGAATCATTTATTCTGTTAGAAGGGCTGCCAGGATTTGTCAGAGGGTCTTCCTCTGAGAGCCACAGCGCTGAGCTGCTGTCTCCTGTAATCCATCCTGATCTATGGCCCACTTTTTGATGAGCCGGTTCCCTCATTGACTGGTACACAAAAGAATCTAAAAGACTCAAGTGTATCGGTCACCATTTCTTATTTGTCACTTTTTCAGGGTCTTGTGTCAAGTGATGCTCATGCAAGTAACTGACTTTCTTTAAAAGCAGATCAACCAAATCACAAGTTCCTGACATTTATTTACGTTTGCAAACTGTGTTTTATTCCACCAAGCTGGACAAATACATTTCTATTGATTGTGGGACATTGTTTTAAACATAGCGAGTAGTGATCCCATGGGTCTAAACCTCATAGTAATGAGACCACAAATTGATAGCCCATCAAAATCTGCCATCCCAGGGCTCTGCCACCTGCCACGGGAAATCAAATGAAGTAAACACAGTTGCTGTAATATGCATAAATGTTTCTGCAGGTAGATGATTCGTGCAGTTCCTCAGCAAATGGGCAAAGAGGTGGAGATGAGAGAGGAACAGAGACATGGGACTGTGCCAGTGGGGCGGTGAGGGGACGCGATAGAAGCCAAACTAGCATGAAACTGCCTTCCGTCACGGATTACCAAGGCAGCGATTTTCATTACCTGCCTTTCATAACAAGATATTTATAGCAACAGGAGGTGTTGAAGAGCCACGAGACACATGCAGCCATTTGCCTTAGAGATCCACTGCCTTACACTGGCACTGTGTGAAAGTGAGAGCAAATGATGCAGACAGAAAAGTGAATTGTGTAGGAAATAGCTGCTGTGATATGCATATTATTGTCTATTTCACAGTTGCATACATTTGCTGACTGGATTGTTTTTAGCAAAGGCATTGAATGAGGGAACCTGCAGCATCAGATCATTCAACCCTCATATACATTTACCCTAAATTGTGTGTAAATGATGGTGTCTTCTCTGATTTTGATATTTTCACTGTGGCAGATATGGGTCAAAATGTTTTCTCCCCTGTTAAAGCATGACATGTCCACACAGTCCTTTACCCAACAGAAAATGGACCACACCTTGCACATGTTGTCCAGTGGGCCCTTCATTCACACATTTACGCAAGGATAATGGCAGAGATAAGATGCATAAGTGAGACCAGTAGCATCTTGGGCTTCCAGGAGCTCCTTACAGGTTATCTGCTCCCCTGAGTACATCTGTCTCATGCGGGACTGAGGCTGGACATGTTTATGTCAGAGTCAGCCTCCTTTTTGAATCACAACAACCATGTCTCTGCCTTCACAGACCACCAGTCTTCGCATGTGGGCGTGATGAGTGTTGTGTTGCGTGGACTTCCAATCAGTGGGAGCGGCTGGCGGCCCGGTGCCCTACGCTCGGAGCAGCCATCTGTCAGCTGACGCTCGGTCGCCACGGCAATCAGAATGCTCTGTGGTGAGTCCAATCTGTTCCACCGCAGGTAGAGCTGTGGGAGGGCTGCCATCACTGTACACACACTTTTCATTACTAGTCTGCAATTCTTTTCTAGCTCACTCCTGTCAATCACTTTATACTGAACTCTTATCATTAGACAGCTGTTGCTCTTTGATCTTCTTAAGCAGGCAGTGATCAATTGTTGAGATGATCATATTGCTCATTAAAATATACAACTCGTAAAAAAGTCTTAAAGGTCTTGACTGTGAGCTTTGATATACAGCAATGGTAAACCAATATGAATAGATGCTGTTGTGAACCACCTGCCATCTCTCCATAATGACAGCAGTCTGTTAAATGTGCCGTATCAGTGGTCACTCCAGCTTGCTAATGTGCCAAGCTATACCCACTCCAGGCCAGACAGGACTCCCCTTTGTTGGGCCTCATTGCTGGCTAAAGGCCCAACTGCTAATCTGATCAGAGTTATGCTAATGGTGGGAGGCAGCCCTCCTAACCAGTTTGCTAGCTAGGCCAAGAAGCCTGAAGCAGTGGTGGTGACATGCTCAGTCCCACACTGCAGATGGGGTTTTGAATGGGATCCAGAACAGAGCTGGGGGAGACTGAGCTGAGGAGACTTGGCTCTGAACTGTAGGAGCATTCTGGATGAAGAAACGTGATTCATACGACCTGTTTGAGTAGTACAAACTGTGTTTGACATTTCCATGTTAACATGCTCTATTCCCCTTTTAAATACAAAGTGCTTATTCACTCTAATCATGGAAGGAACTTGTGCAGCTGGCAGGTTTTGTCTCGATAGAGTCCAGATACAGAGCTAATTAGGATTAGAGATGCACTTTTTTTAATTTGATGATCTTACTGGACAACAGCTGTCCTGTAATCTCCCAGTAAATGCTGCTGACGTGGGAGTCAGAGATGTTTATGTGGAGGAGATATTAATGCCCCCTTTTACTTATTGAATGTGGGATGTCAAATGGCTTCTGCCTCCTTCATACCTGATCTTTTGTGAGATAATAATCAAACAGAAAGTTTGATGTCAGTTTGTTGCCACGGCTCTCAATTAGTCTGTTGCCAAACATCTCGAGCGTGATAGAAACAAGCTGTGTCTTTCAGTGATCATTAAGGAATCTAATACATCACAACAAAAATACAAGCCTCATGCCTTCCTCTGACACTGGAAAAGGCCTGTGGCTGATCTCAAACTGTTGTGGTTTAAGGCTTAGTGTCTGATGACAGATACATTCTGTGCTAGAACCAAGTCAGTAGAAATTATGGGTGGATGTTTAGTCACTATGTCACACTGCGATGTGCACGATTCTATGAAGAAGGTTTGCACATATTCACATCCCGTGTGCTCAACGCTGGCTCAACTGTCGACAAGATGACGACGATCGTTTGATGAGCGTCAACCTAAAACAGACTAACTCACGCTCATCATCTATTACTAGTGAAGCGAATTAGAAAAAAATCTGCCATAAACCAATGTTCAGACACATTACATCTGTCGTCTCAGCATAGCTTGTCGGGTCTTCTGTACAGACACTTTCCTATTTATACGTTTAGGTTAGAGGTGGAAACTAACGCTGCCCAGAGGAAGGCCAGGTAGACTTTGTGTGACTGTCATAGTAAACAAATCGTCACCTTCTTATATTGACAGAATGAGTCTTTGGCTTCTGTGAACCAAAGGCCCTGATGTAAACAACAAAGTCATCAATCAAATCAAATGTGTTTAAATGATTTCCACCCAGCTTGTTTGTATCTGGTTTCTCATGTCAATTAAACCAGCCTCTTGCATTGTCTCCTGGCAAAATCCTCCAAATCTGTTTGAAGATGAAGCAGCTTGTGTTTGTGGAAGGTTGTTGTTCCTTCTTTAAAGCAGTAACTGGATGGTGGCTGCTGAGGATGATGAAAATCAGCTGGATGTGACTTAACACCTGGATGTCTTGGCCTGGCAGTAAACCGTGGCTGCAGCTTTATAGGGGACATGCAGTTTGCCCTTAAATCACCTGCTCATAAATAATAATTGTAGCTTGTCTAAGGGAAATGCACTGAATGATGTATGAATCACGATCATAATGATACCACCCACAGACAAACATATGACAAACACACACGTGACTCTTGACATGAAGCACTTTGTTCCTGCAGTGCAGAACAACACCCCATAGCTACTGTCACTGGCACAAGTCATCATCCTCCAATGTTTTCAATCATCTTCTTTGACAGATTTATTCTTGGCCCACACAGCGGAGTTGTCGTTTGAAGGCGTACGTGAGGAAAGCAGCTTTAGATCCAGGACTTGACTCCAAACGCTGTTAAATATTGTAAATAAATATTGTCACTGAAAATTAGTGGCAGAGTTGCTTCATTGAAATAAGCTGGAATTGGAAATCTTCTATTGTTCTCCTTTGGTTTATGTAATGTCATCCAATAGATCAGAATGTGTTGGTGCCCTTTCATGATGGTGGCAAAATGGTCGGGGGCTTCTGAAACTCATCCCTCCCAAAGTGACTGTGTTGCCATGGTTTAGGTTCGACGTGTCTGGCTGGAGTGGACGGGGAGCTACGGTTTCATACTCATAGCTTACTGAAATACTATCTGTGTCAAGTGGATGGCTGAGGGACAGAGCTGATTAAGTGCCTGCACTCTTTACAGAAGCACTTGTCATGTACTTACTGTACTTACTGTGCTATTAAAGCGATTACTTAAATGAGATCTTCAAAATACGCTGAATAGTTTGCAGTGCACAGAGTTTTTGTTTTCTTTATCGTTTGTGAAGAGCTATGCTGTGCGACGTGCCTCTCTTCCTGTCAGCTGTCAGAGCGAGTCTGAACATTTGTACAGTACCCCGCATCATGACTTTAAGCCATTGGGTTAGTTGTGGTTGTGCGTTTGTCTGTGTGCACCAGCTTCGTTGCAGCCTCCTCTCACCTTGTTCAAATGGTCTGTCTATAGTCAGGAAGGGTCAGAATGTTGTGTGTTCATGTGTCTTTGTCACAGGATGTGAATGTGGACATGGTTTTGCTCACATACGAGACTTGTAAATGGTGTGTATGAGTCAGAGAGATGGTGGTCAGGAGCCGCACTCAGTGGTCACACCGTTTCTCTGCTCTGTGCTCCAGGGGGTCGGGGTCTTCGCTGGGTGGAAGGGGGGAGACGGGAGTGCCAGCGCTGCCAGGGGGCAGGTGAGGGAAGGAGTGAGGAGTTGGGAGGCTGACAGTCAGACCATCAGCAGGTCCCTACTGGCAATCCAGGTTTCAGCACCCAAACAATCCACCCCCCAGCCTCCTCCTACTGTACATGCAGCAGCGTAGAGTCACCCCAGGTAAAGGCCACTGGTACAACTCCAGAATGAGTAGTGACATACTGTAACTGTGGCCATTTGCTTAGATTAGATTTGCATTGTCAGACACTTTTAGGCAGACGAGTGCAACATTACTTGCCTGTTAGTAAGTATATATAGGCATCAAGCCGGCGGCACCAAAAGTCCAAGACAAACAGTCTGTTCAAGTACGACACCCTTGAACATTTGCATTTCAGACTAACTGTGTTCAGCAGGACGGGCGGCACGGTGGTGCGGTGGGTAGCACTGTCGCCTCACAGCAAGAAGGTTCTGGGTTCGATTCCCGGAGGCGGCCCTGGTGCCTTTCTGTGTGGAGTTTGCACGTTCTCCCCGTGCTTGCGTGGGTTCTCTCCGGGTTCTCCGGCTTCCTCCCACAGTCCAAAGACGTGCATTAGGTTGATTGGCCTCTCTCCATTGCCCGTAGGTGTGAGTGTGTGAGTGAATGGCTGTCTGTCTATGTGTTGCCCTGCGATGGACTGGCGACCTGTCCAGGGTGTACCCTGCCTCTCGCCCGTAGCCAGCTGGGTAGGCTCCAGCACCCCGTGACCCCGCACTAGGGAGTAAGCGGTTAAGAAAATGGATGGATGTGTTCAGCAGGATGTGGCTCTAATAATGATCTCCTTCCTCCAATAATAATCATCTCATCTCTACGCTGATTAAGTCCAAACAGCTGATAGATGTTCTTCTGTTAATTAACAGTTGTCTGTGTTTTCGCTGTACAAATAATACTCATATGCTGTCTGTTGTAAAACAGGCTAATCATGTTCACAACAAATTTTGTCTAAACACATGGCCTTTGACAAAAGCCAAGGGGTGATGGTTAAACTGGGCTTTGCTTCACACGCCCTAAGACCCATTTGGGCTCCCATAAATCTGCCTATGTTCATCAACAGTATGCAGCCAACGCATAAATATCCTGTACAGCCCCTACACACTCACACCAGGAGTCTGGTTTGCTCAGAGTGAAAATAAGATCCGCCAGCTTCACTAAATGCCTCTCAGCAGTGCCAGCAGTCAGAGGCTTTCCAGATATGCGTGGCCTCCTCTGGCTAAACCGTCTTATTAGCAACAGGGGACCTTATATTTGCGGTGCAGTTTAACGTCACTTAGACCGACTACACAAGGTTGCCTACCCTGCCAGCTCAGGTCACTCTATTTCAGAGTTATGTGTCTGACACACCTAGATCTACTAGTGTAGGATCAAATATTACATTCAGATTAGTTTGAAAATATGCTCTTGCTAATTTCCTAATAGTCAGTTTTTATTTATATTTTTTGTCAAATTTAACAGTGAACTACTGTCATAAAGCTACTGTGCAATATAACACAGATGTGAGTGGAAATGTCCTTTGCAGTTGGTTATGGCTATAGGACAAACTGGATGATGGACTCGTTTGCCTGGCTGATGTGGACTTTTAGTCATCTGCATTTAGTAGTAGTAAATTATATGGGGGACCTGTTTGCATACATTTTGTGCTTGCAGTTTAAGGTTCATTGGATCAAACGTTGTTGGACCTTCAGGCATTTAAACAAAGTGAGTCAGGGAACAGGATAATATATACAACATTATGCACAGGCTAACTGAGACACACGGCCTTGGATTCAAGAGCTAGAAATTTCCAGGTTAACACCAGCAGTTCTATCTGGTGAGGAGTCTGTGATGAGCTCGGGCACGCAGCACTGGCCAGGTGGCTCTTTGGAAGATAGTGCCAAATGATGAAACCACCTCAGTGTCAGCATTTTAATTTGATCTGCCATGTGCACATATGTCTTTAAAGTCAGCAGGGAGTCTCTTAGCCACTGATGTGCTGTGCCAACGGCCTGCAGTTGCACAGGTTAGCCCTGTAGGCTAATCTGTAGTGAGTTGCGCCAAGTTGATGGCAGGATGAGTGATCTGCTCTCCTCTGATCCCAGGCATTCAGATGCCCACTCTGTGCCAGCTATTGAGCCTCTTTGTAGTAGGTGCCAACATGCACCAGACGGGTAGAGGAGGAGCAAACAGACCTGAACTGGATTTGAGGAGCAGTAGTCCTCTACTGTAGGATATTAGGAAGTAGGCACAGCTGGTCCACGACTGAAAAGGCACTGAACTCCAAATGATTCATTTTGTACAGGGCAGTGTAATAACTGTAGGTTTTACAACAAAGTGAGGAATAAGTAAAATGTACCCTGGTGCTTTTTAATGTTTGCTCAGCACTCTGATGGTACATGTACAGTCACCGCCACTGGTGTTTCCCACCTGAAATGTGTGCTGTGGCACAGAACTAGATTCAACCAATGGCACAGAGGTGGACCTGTCCTGTGGCCGGAGCGAGTCAGCAACCAGCCGCTTTGTGCTTTATTCACGTTGTAGAGGTCAGGGGGCAGTTTCTTAATGTTCAGCTACTGGATTGTTAGTGGATCTTTGAACGTTTTGGGGCAACGAGGGGCAGGTTCACATCTCATCTCATCATGGTTTAAACTGAGTCTGATGGAGCAGGTAAACCAGCTCAAGTAGCACAGCATGGAACCAAACAGTAAGCCTCAGGAAACCAGGGGTAAATGATTATACTTTATTTACAACTTAATGAATATTAACAATACGGCACAACTCAAAAAAGTCACAAAAAACTAAACTTAAACAGTTTTCAAGTGAGCCCTTTAGCCTAAACGGGGGTCAACAAAACAGACAGCAACCAAAACTTCAACCAAACATAACTGACCTCCACCATAACACGGAGGTGTTTATAAAGGAGGGGTACTACGTAACTTAACACAAAGACAAAATTAAACAAAGACAATTGATACACAATAAACAAAATAGCATTAAACATATGCTCAGCATAAGCCTTCCCCTCCTGGGCGCACACAGCGGGCTTCCTCCACTTCCTGGCTGTGGTATATGAACCCTCCTTAACTGGGCCCGATCCTTTAACCAACAGGACTCACCGGAAGACAATGAATGGTATAAGATGCTACTTTTTTCTTGCTTTGAACCCTGCGTCTTAACTGAAACAGTGTTTGCTTACACTGTGACAGGATGGCCGCCACATGCGGTTTGCACATTGTATGTAGTGTAAATGGGCAGCTTCTTTATTTAATTTCTAATTCTTTAATTTAATTGCTTAAACCTAAACTGTGCTGGAGATTTATTTTGTCTGTCCAACTAAAAACTGACTGATAAACAATCATCAGAAACACTTACTGTACTGACTGTAACTCAAGCTATGTACAGTATCGAGTGTTCCATGATCTCTTCACTGCAGTGAACCTGGCATCGCTTTTACAGTGAGTCATACCCATGAAACACAGCATCTCATACATCCATTCAGTGTCAGAACAATTCCACCATTAAAGCTGTGAAGAGCCCTTGAGAGCGCTACACTGACGATGGAGTTCTCGCTCCTCCTTTCCTTTCCACTCCACAGCCTGCCCACATTAACTCTCCAGCCCATTCAGCTGTGATTAGAAAAGCCTCTCGGCTTCCAGAGTTTGCAATCATTTGACCATAATGAATTCCAATCACTCCCTTCTCCAACCTTCTGCTCCCACTTGTACTCGAGAAGTTATAAGGAGGTGAGTGCAGAATGAAGAGACAAAGAGCGAAAGGCCGTAATGGAGAGAACAGTGTTCAGCAGGAGAATTGGGCCCAGAAAAGAATGAGGCGGAAAAAAGGATAAATTAAGTGCAAACCTACTGTACCACTAAGTTCACTTAGCGTATTGTTTTATGCATAGCGAGCGATAGAAGCATAGTTATGTTCTTTAGTAGTGGATAATGGATACCAAGCTACGGTTTTACTCCTTTTTGACCTGACTGCACATGTATGTAGAGTAGTACACGGCTAGCAATCAAATATGTTCACGCTACCAATAGTTTGCTTTTATAAACTGCAGGTGACTGCATCGTAACCTGGCTAAAAAGGGTTATTTTAGGCTAATTAGATCGTCAGCATTAGATTACATCTTTCACACTTGATTAAGTCATATCTTGTTGTAGACTATAATAATAATAATTGAACTGCTACGGTCTCTAAAGAGCAGGATGTGTGAATGCGCTGCAGTCACCTTGTTGTTCTCTACGCCTCTGTCATCAATGTGTCACAGTAATGATGCTGACAGTGCTGTGGTGATGACCTTTCCCCATTACCTTGCCAACATTTCCAGGTCCCTCTGGCCACCAGTGTCCCTGTCACCTACAATCAGCACCACAGCCCGGCCACCAGCCCAGGCCGCAGACAAAAGAGTGGTCGGCTGCAAATATCCCTTCCTTCACTTGAATTTAGATTTTGCAGCTACTATAGATTTACTGTAATAAAATGCAGTAGCATTTTAATGGAATAACTATATAATTTGTTGGCCATTGTAAAATTATTTTAGTTAGCTTCCACTGGAAAAAAACAATAATAGATAAAAGCTGCTGATACTGCTGGGTTTTTATGACAGACTGCGCAAACCAGAAGTGAAACCTTAGTGTAGAAGTCATTACATTCATGTAACAGAAAACCCAGTGACGCTGAGAATAAGGTCTGACTGGAAGGGTGACGTCCATGCCTGACTATGTTGGGCTCACACTGCTGTACACCCGGGAGTGGGAAAAGACACAACGACAAAGTAAAATTTTAACGAGAGCCTGAGTGGCTGGACTGTAGAAAAGAAGGGACAGAAAGGCTCAGAGTCCAAGACCCAAGAGATCGTAGATGTCACCATATTCTGCCCCACTGCAGAGAAATATTCCCAACCATAGCGTCCAAAAGGCCTTGGTTTTGGCCCTGATCTCTCAGGACAAGGAGACGGGCATCAGCCTGTGTAACTGACTGTGCAGCCACACCCTCAGAGAGGTGTTTTTTGTTTTTTTGCTGACTCAGACAGTCACACGTTTAAACACACTGGTTTGTTCCTGCTAAAACATGAGACAGGGTGACCGTCAGCACAAACGCTAACATGCTCTATGGTTGTGGCGTGCGGCAGACTCATGGTTGCACTTCACACATTTTAGTTTAACTCCAGGCTCAGACACAGTCCTTCATCTACACGGCAAAAGACGCAGGAGCTGAAGGAAATGAATAAGATACAGTAGCAGGCAGCATCGTGGTCTGTTTTAGTAATGCGTCATTGATGAACTCAGGATGAGGAGGACTTAACACTGTAAGGAAAAGCCGCAGAGCCATCTGCAGTGATGGGGATCTAACGGTCTATTGCCCTTGGTTCCATAATTCAGAAGTCGTGTGTTTGTGTATAAACACTGTAATTGCAAAGATTGTCTGAGAATGAGTGAGTAGGCGTGGCTCAGGTGTGCAGTCGCCGGTCGCTGTGCTAGGTTCATTACCCTCCTAACGACGAACTGAAGAGGCTCCTCGCGTTCACCGTCTCTGCTTTCATCTTCTCGACACATCTCCTGCTGATTGCCATCTTTCAGTAACTTCACAATACCAATATTGAAAGAGGAGAGAGAGGCCACCTCAGCGTACCTTTCTTTCCTGCCTAATCCACTGCCTTCCTGCGATTGGAAGATCTTGTTTCCTGCTGAGTTCCAAAATAGAACCTGTTCCACCCTGAAATGCTGAATTCTAAGACATCACATGAAACTGGTGTAGACAAAGCTGTAGCAATGCATGAACACATCCAGTATATGCATTTCAATACACACACACTTTGTACTGTAACATACAACATACATATACACACACAGTGCACGTGACCCATGTCAAAATCCAATTCAAGCCATGAGCACGGTCTGTTTTTGTGCCGTGTGTCATTTACATGTATAGAAGTGGTTGAGGTACAAAAAGGCCTGGCAACGCACCCCGCGCTGCTACCCACAGATAACATTGACTTATTAATTTGTTCCCATCTTCTCACAGCCAGATTGTACATTTAAAGCCCATGTCAGCCGACGTCAGGTGCTTCTGTTCATTTCACAGAGAAATGAGGGGGCTGCCGTGGCCTCGGCAGACTTCAGTGATGGTCGCAGAGAAAAGCAGAATGAGAGGGAAACCGAGTTTTGCCTGGATGTGCTCTCAGCGTTGTTTTGTAATGAATGTGTGCCAGGACGGTTCCAGTGGGAATGGGGAAATGCCCTCTGTGCTTCCTCAGGTCTCCACTCTTCATCCTGATGTATAGGGCGCATTCTAGTCCATCTTGCTGGGAACCAGCACATACATGAATACTTTAGCGCGTAATTGAATGAAACAAAATCAGTTCACGTCCAAAGATGAATCCACCGAACCAGACCCCACCTGTGTGATTGTTGTGTTCTTGTGACTGTGCGCTCTGTGGCAATAATCTGCTTTGCTGCTGACACTAAAAGCACAATATTTCTGGAGCTGCTTGTAGTGACGTTTCGTTGGAGGCCTTCTGGCTCCGCTCCATTTGTTTCCGCCCATTTGGCTCTCACATGAACAGCACATTGTCTTTGCAGGCTTTCACCCACACTCATCTGCGTGGCTTCCCTTCCTCACCTCCCTGCTCTTGCTATCTTTCTCTGCCCTCTCTCGTTCCATTAGTGAGGGATTTTCAAGGCTCTGGCAGCAAAAGCCCATTTTCTCAATTTTCCCCCAGTGGCCTCATCATAAGGATTCAGCCGTACAGCCTCAAGCTAATGTTTTTAATTTAATCCCAGCATTCCATATCAAAGCCTCCTTCCTTTTTCGGTGGTAGGAGGTACCGTAGGTGGGTACGACCCCGTATAGGTTTATATGCCTGACCGTCCTGTACGTTGGACCCCTCTTTAACCTCAGGGTTCACATCTGGACGTCTTCGATAAGAACAAGTGCTCGTGCCCATTCACGCTGAATGAACATGCTTACATGCTTACAAGAGCTGCAAATACAAAAATATTATCCAGCAGCAGAAAAAATGCAAAAAAGATGAGTCATGACCAGTGGCAAAGAGACGAACACATAATATTTGTGTTTGCTTCCCTCATGTCCTTTGTGCCAGAAGCCAACGCAAGCTCTGAGTATTTATACACAACAAAACCCCAATGGATGTGGCCGCCGCTGTCCAGAGAGGAGGTGGTGTGTGTGTGTGTGTGTGTGTGTGTGTGTGTGTGTGTGTGTGTGTGTGTGTGTGTGTGTGTGTGTGTGTGTGTGTGTGTGTGTGTGTGTGTGTGTGTGTGTGTGTGTGCATGTGCGTGCGTGTCTGTGTGCGTGCGTGTCTGTGTGTGTGCGTGCGCGCATGTGCGTGCGTGTCTGTGTGTGTGCGTGCGCGTGTGCGCAGGGGAATTAAACGGTGCTTCACTGCCCCTGGAACTCGCCCGTGTGTGAACTGCCTGCTTTATGAATGAATAAAGGCAACTTTTGAAGGAGAGCAGGGAGAGATGATGGTGGGAGCGAAAGAGGATGCTGGAGTTGACGTTTTAAACAAAAGCGAGGCACAACTAGATGAGAGAGGAGTTGAGTAAGAGCAGAGAGAAGAGCGGAACAAGTGTGTGTTGTGTTTTTGCTAGCGACTAAATCAGCAGCCAGCGTCTGAGGCAGCAGTCAGGCAGAAATGAAGCCTCCACAGCCTGGTGCTGCTCGGTGCCACACACATGCATAGGGACTGCTGCCCTGTCAGTGCAGATGACTATCATTACCCAGGTAAATACATCTGGCCCTGGGAGCCAGGCACACTCTCATCACTTCTCTCTCTGGTGATGTGATTTTCCTCCCTAACCTTTTTCACGCTCCACCTCCCCCCCATTACTCCGCTCAGCCGCCCCGTATGCAGACGCACACAGACGCACACAGACACACACAGACACACACAGGCGGAGGGCTGGCCATGATCTACACCCTCACTTGCCTCATCCAAGGGGCAATTGTTTCAGTACAGTTGCATTTGAATTGTGCTCTAGTTAAGGCCTTCAGAGGTGTTGTAGGTGTTGTGTGTCGCAGATCTATACGTCCCCTCCCTCCGTTCTTATTTAGCTGCCCTTCATGTTCTGTTGTCAGTTTCATCACCTTCTGCTCGGCTTGTTTCGTTTTATCTCTGTCTCCTGCTCTCGATCCGCTCCTTCCCTCTATTTGACAGTCTCTCTCCCAAGGGTCTGCTTCACAGATGAGTCCCCTAGTTACAACATCACTCAT
>NC_040883.2:660000-730000 GCF_900634795.4 Betta splendens | reverse complement strand
CGCGCGCGTGGGACGGAGTTCTTGTACAGATTGCCAGGGCGTTTGTCAGTCTCATGGCCTCTCAACGTTCTGTGGTGGTGCTGGTGGAGTAATTGAGTGCTTAGAGTTCTAGATGAACTAATTAGTGGGCACACTGAGGCTCAGCTCATTAGTTGGAGGGAGAAAGGCCGGTGCTGGTGCCGGTGCCTGAGTACCAGGACGCTGCTCCCTCTGACTTCATGGATGGACGAACTGCGTGTTGCGTGTGTCCAGTTCAGAGCTGGAGAAGGTCAGTGGAAGTCTTCACACAGGCTCATGTGCACGTTCACATCAGGAGGCTGACGTGGCTCCAACAACACGTCTGGGCCCGTTACCCCGGCAACGAGGTCGGCATCGACTCTGCAGAGTGGCTTTTCATCGAGATCAAGATCTATTGTCCTTCCTGGTGCTGACACAGACCAGTGTCTGTTTTTCTAAATCCGTGACCTTGAAGTACTGTCAACAATGTGAATCCTCTGCTCTGACTTTAGAAAGGTCATGTTTTAAGCTGTCTCAATAGGATTGTAACAAAGTTTTGCAGATAAGCCTGTGTCAGATGCAGTAGATAGAAAGCCACTGTCTCATTAGTATTAGTAGAGTGACCACTCTAGTCCTCCACCAGTTAACTGTAGCCCACACTTCATTGATAACACAGTAACCACCTGATGGCTCAGACCCCACCAGTCCTGCAGTCCGACAGACACATTGGGTCAGTAGCCTTCAAAACATTCAGCAGCAGCTAATCTGCCTCTTCCAGCCTCCTCCTCGTGCCACAATACATCACGGCCATGAGTCCCGGTGCCACGGAGCGCGAGCACCTTTGAGCCCGATGAATGTGGGAGCGGCTCTGCTTCCTCTTCCTCCAGCTCGGTGCCCTTTAATGGGCACTTAATACGGCTGACAAATTTACAAGGCATTTAAAAATGACCCAGTCAGCAGAGGCGAGAAGAGGAGCAGAGAATGAGGAGGAGGAAAGAGTGTCCAATCTCATTTTCTGCTGCCGACCGAGGCGATAAACATGCTGGATTTATATCAGAGCTGCGTTATGGGATGAGCAGCCTGCGAGTGTGTGTTTAGTGCATACACTTTGTCTCCCCAGTACAAATAACTCACTCGGAACACCTGTCAACATGAGTCACTACACCAGAGAATTCCTGCAATTGAGCACATCCAACTAATTGGTGGCAGCCTGCCAGCCGCTCACTCTCTCACCACCACCCACCTTCTTTCTTTCACGCATTTTTATTCACTACATCTTACTCCATCTTCACTCTGTGCCTCTTCTCTCTCTCTCTCTCTCTCTCTCTCTCTCTCTCTCTCTCTCTCTCCTCTTCCTTCTTTCCATCTTCACTCTGTGCCTCTTTTCTCTCCCTGTCTCTCTCTTTCCCCTGATCTATTTCAACATAACATTTATGGATGAATGATTTAATACTGGTTATCAAACCCATCATTGTAATCACATCTCTAATTATGCTTAATTAAAACAGTAATGGCTGCTGCTGAGTTGGTTTTTGAAAGCAAATGAGCCACTCTCCTCTCTCTACCATTCCACCCAGCACCTCCGACAACCAATCAGCTACAAATTCTCTACTCAGCTCTTGTCAGGTCGTTAATTAAGCTCCCGAAGTGCCTAATGATTAAGATAACGCAGCAATCTAATGGTGAACAGGCTCTTTCCTCCCTCTTCTTTTTACAGCCTTCGATTATAGCACCCTTGAGGTGTTACTCAATCTTGATGAAATGCAGACAATTGACAAATCAGTTGCTTTGAGCCAGGGCTTATTACCCTGCTGCATATTCATGAGATGTTTGGGGAAAAGTGGAATGATTTTTAATCAAAGTCACAGAAAGGGATGACGGGTAAGAGGGTGTTGTGTGAAGGGTGGGTTTGTGTTTGCCACCCCCCTTCATCTCACCCAGGCTTTCACCACCCCACTGTGAATAACATGCATCATTCATTGGATTTGTGTGGATGCAGCTGGCAGTGGAAGGTGTGTGGGTGTGTGCGTGCGTGTGTGTTTGTGTGTGCGTGCGTGTGTGTTTGTGTGTGCGTGCGTGTGTGTTTGTGCGTGCGTGTTTGTGCTAGCGCGTGTGTGTTTGTGCGTGCGCGCGTGTGTGTGTGTGTGTGTGAGCCTGCGTGCATGCGTGTGTGTGCGTGCGTGTGTGCGTGTGTGTGTGTGTGTGTGTGTGTGTGTGTGCGTGCGTGTGTGCATGCGTGTGTGAGTGTGTGTGTGTGCGTCTGTGTGTGCATGCGTGCGTGTATCTGTGTGTGTGTGTTTGTGTGTGCGTGTGTGTGTGTGCGCGTGCACGTGTGTGTGTGTCTGTCTGTCTCAATGTGAGGGCTTGCTTCAAGGGGCCCTGGACAAATGGAGGTGCCACATGGTCAGACCAGATGTTCTGGTTTCTTATGTGCATAGCTCATCAAAAACAACAAGCGGTGCCACTATTGGGCCCTGCTTCCAGTAAGGCCAGCCAACCCATCTGCTTCCTGCTGCCTGGCCCACTGCATTGTGGGTTCTGGCTATTTTTCTGGCACTTCCCTGTTTCCAATCTGTTTTGTATGTGATGAGACAAAGCAGGTGTTGGTGCATCAGCAGTAATCTTTCTGCAGGACTGTTCTAGTCATAAAATGGCAAATGATTAAAGTGGAAGATGTTATTGTCAGCACACAGTTTGCATGTGGCATAATAGTAAAGAATAAAGCAAGTCATGGTAACAAACAAGTCGCTTTAAATGCAACAGGCAACACAGCTTCTTCTGTATTTCCTGCACAGCACAGCTCCACTGCAGCGCCGTGATGGACTAGATTAAATCTGCATCTGACATAGTCTCACACTGATGTAGGAATGTAAGTTCCCATGCCAGCGTTGGCTTCTGGCTCCAACTCCAACTAAAGAGAAGTTCTGAGAAGTCTCGGTGCTAAACCAACACCACCACAAACTAGTCTTTGGTAACATTAGGCCACTGGAGTCACCGCTCCATCACTGATCACTTCCTTGGGCTGTTACAGTCTTTAGAATTCAACTTCTGTTGCTCTGACGTGTGCATGAATCAGGCTAATGTTTTATTTCTTATTTCCACAAATCATGGTGGGCAAAAAGCCAGCATGTGTTAGTTAGGTACTGTAGTTAGTTAGTTGTGCTATTTCCCTCCATGTCTCATTCAGCCTCATTATGCAGGCAGGACCCAGTTTGTCATTATGTGCGCTGTCTTGCTATCAGCACTCTGTGGATGTTAGCTTCGCTTGGGTAAGCACATGCGTAACTGTGTTTATAATTGTTGCCCAGTGTACTGTACTGTTATGAAGACTAATTGCAGCGGCCTAATAGGTGTTAGGTTGAGCCATTTGGGTAACTGGAAATAGCTGCAGAGAAGATTTCAATCCTTCAATTTTAAATGGTGACAGCTCTGCTAGAAATGGAGTGATAGAGCAGAAGGGCAGATCTGTTGAGTGATGAGGGTAACGGATTAGAGTGAGGTGCATCACAGGTGTTTGCATGGAAGCCTTTATACATGAACCCAGGTGTGAAGCTGGAGGGGCCTCATTCACTCTGCAGCTAAAGCTGAGGCATCAGCCATGTGACATTTACACTTGACACTTTTGTGTTTGGAAAGCATGGTTTTGAGTCTGACACAACTTGAGCAAAATGTTCTGTGGTCACAGGTTCAGTTTCTTGCAGCAGTGTGTGGGTGATGAGCAGCTGGAAGCTTTGAGCTGCAGCTCTGGGTGATGTTGGCTGGAGAGAAATGACATTCCAGTAAATACAAGCAAATGATTTTAGGCTTATAACAATGAATATATGTCTAAAGTGACGCAAGCACAAAAATCTGAATCAGTGAAAAGGTGAAGGCATCAGTTATTCGCTCTTCTCTCCAGAATGGGATTTCAATAAATGTGCTGTTTGCTATTTTTTGCATGAAGTGAATTCATTGATACATTTTCCTTGATAACTCATTCTCTTTATTCCTTTGATATGGTGCTTCAGCTGTCACTCCAATCCCCTCTTTCTTTTTTCTCGATCTGCTGACAGTCTTTTCTCTCCGCTCTCTTTCTCCAAAGATCAGAGGGAAAAGATAAAATGGGCATCACCAACACAGCATCCTGTCATGCTTTTCAATTCAGCTGACATCAAAAGCATAAGTGTGCTACATTATATTACAGATGATCTCCTGCAGATTTTGGATATGCTTCTTGAATTATAAAAGCTTTCCAGTTGGGAAAACATAGCATCACTGAAAGCAAACTCGACTTTTAACAGCACAACTTTCTTTTTTGCACTTGAATAGTTGATGTAGACACACAAGTATGAACACAAGCCTCAGGTCTGATAAAAGTGTATTTAAATATTGATGAGAAAGAGCTGTTTCACACACCACACTGGCTGTGTGTACACAGCCAGTGTGGTGTGTGGTGCCAGGGCTTTGTCTTCGCCCTCTGCTCCCAGAGGCCAGATGATAGCATTTCACGCTGGGGGATAAAACATTAGCCTGAGGATGGCGTTGGAGAAAGCAAGATAAAGGAAGCTTGTTGTGTGTTAAGGTGTAAAGTGTTGGACAGATCATTTTAAGTCAGTGTGCATACCTTAGGTGTGCGTACACATACTAATTCTTTAAATGAAATACACTCAGCAGCCCATCGGTACCTGCCAAGCAGATGCTCTGGGTTTCCTGGCTTGGCCTCTGCCTGCAGCCGTTGGCAGACTTTTTCACCTTGCTGTGTTTTTACCCTTTTGAGTTGGCTTGAGCTCAGTGTGTGCAGACATCAGCTAGAGAGAGCGATGTATTACAGAAACATGAGCTGTCCTGCTTGAAGATTCTAGGAAGGTGCAGGTCCAGCATAATATGAAAATAAAAGCAGAGGAGGCCGGGCAGCGTTTGTGTGTGAATCTGGAGTGAAGACACAGCGGGGTAGAAACAGGGCTGTGCCACCTTGACAACGCTCAGACCCGACAGGTTCAGGTTCAGAGTTTGCCAAGTTAAGACTTGTATCCTTGGCACTTTGAATTCAGCCAGTGAGAACATGTAGACAGAAACTTTTGAATCTGCATCTGGATAAGCGTCCTGACAGATGTTTCCATCTCCGGCAGCATCTGGAGGTTAACATATCTCTCAGCAGGGTTATAACAGATGGTCAACACACTTACCAAAACATATTATACTCTTTCACACTTTCTTATGTTTAATGCATATGTTTTCAGAATGTAACTGTAGCAGGATGTGTCCCCTGTTATGCAGAACTACTTCAACAAGTACCAGGTGAAAATGTAGCACGTAGTCGACGTAGAGACGTCGCAAGCCAAGCGTAATGCAGCCATAATGATATCATTACACAACTTATTTGTGCTCACATGTTTGTCTGAGCTGAGGAGAAACAATTGGGGAAAATGCCGTTAACCTGTTCTAGATGAGAATTATGCCTCAGAGCATACGAGAAGTCAGTGACCTGAAATCACTCTGCCTTTTTCTGAATGTCTTCTCCATCCAGGCATCTTCATGAAATTAAATGAGGCTCCTCATATAAAGACAAACATTTTTATAAATCTACTCGAGTTTGGAGAATTAATTTCATAAACACATATAAACCTACATTTCTGAACCTGTGCTTGGTGTCCTTCCTACCACCTGTGCTGCAAAGCCCTGGTGGAACGTCCGCAGAGGGAAGGTAAACCCTGTGCTGCGTTATTAATCCTGGCCTGTTTTTTTCTATTGTCAAAGCTCCCATGTTTGAACAATGCTGTTGTCTTCTCTGTATTTGCTCATTTAGGAACAAACATTTGCCCGAGCGCACTGCTGCTGCTGCAAACAAGCTCTCCTAGGAAGTGTTATTAATAGGATAATTAAGCAGACGGTAATGAGCTGGATTATGCCTAATTATGACAAGATTTGTTTTGGCATTTTGTCTTGTGAGGAGCCAGTGAAGTGGTAAAGTCTACCTTGGAGTTCATTATGCTGATGTGCGTGCACCTGAGTGCACAGGACAGGCGTGGGGACGCAGGTGGGAGCGTGTAGCAGCACCAAGAGCAGCGGACGCCGGCGCTGCCTGGCTCCCTCCATTACTGGCTGCTTGGCAGTACAACAAGCTTTGACCCTGAGGTGCTTCCGTGAGCCAACACTAACCTGGAGCTGTCAGCCTTTAAAGCTGTGCAGGAAACTGAGAACTAGGAAACTTCCCCAGGTGAAGCTTTATTGGAATGAATCATTCACCTGTTCTGCTACAGTGGAAGAAGGGATCTATGACACTTCAACATGGGGTGCTTCCTATTAGTGTCATTTACCACAGACTTCATCAAACATAGCTCACAGATTATTTCCCCATACACAACCACCTGGATGTGATTAATGCAGCGACTAGCTTGAACTCATCTCACTGACGTATGTACAATGACTGAATGATGCTATAACACCATGCATGGATGTTGACTAATGCTACATCACCTTCTGTCGCTTAATGTACATGTAAATATATTAACTTGCTTCAATTGTTACAGGTGAGAGTAAAATATATGTTTTTGGTGCAACAGATGTTTATTAGTGCACGTTGTCGCCTGAAAACAAAGATGTTTCTTGCACTTCCATAACTATCCATAACATCTGCCGTTTCAGTTTTTCATCTTCACATACTCTGTAACTGTTAACAGTTAGCAACATTAGCTAACTGTAGCTAATGTTGGGGGAAACATTCCTGAGTGTTTAGATGTAAAGAACGGAGCTAACCTGTGTGACCTGGACTGTGCAGCCGTGGTGTGATAGGATTTAAAGCCAGTTTCCATATATTTAAAAAGCCTCGAAGGTTGAATAAGACATAACGGATCAGTTTTTTCGCATCTGTGACGTATGTGAACTAGTTCTGGCCTCCAACCAATGATGTACTTGACAGTGTTTGTGTTATTGAATGGTGTCTGTAGTCAGTGTTTAGCAGTAATCAATAAGGTCTGGTAAGCAGATTATACATATCTGTCCCCTGTCAGCCCATCACTGAGGTTTATTGGCTCCTTCCCTGAACCACAGAGGCTTTGAGTGCTGGAATAACTTCTCTCTGACAGATAAACAATGCAGCCACTTTAAAAAGCGTAAAGCAGCTTCTCCCGGGACACGGCGGCTCTCGTCCTGTCAGCCCAGATCTGCTTGTTGAGCTGTTGTGAACATTTTAGTGGGTAGTAGTAGTTAGGTTTGATTGACACCTGCTTGACCTTGTTGTTACGTTAAGATGGGTCTCAGTTTGACCTATTTCGAGGCAGGTTCTCAAAAAACCTGGAAAATGTAAAATAAGAAGTGACTCGTGTCTGTCGTGTGTCTACAAACGCGCCACAGCCTGTACCAGCGCTGAGAATCCCTGTGGTTTGGTGACGTATGCAAATAACAAATGTCTGTCTGTCAAAACAGTAATGTAGGAGAAATACACTGAGTTTAGCAGGAAATCTCTCTCCCATGTAGGTTGTAATAAAAGAATAACTGCATCTGTACTGCCCTGACGGAGCAGAGGATCGGCCCCCTGGTTAGCTGTGAACATGATACACGACACAAATTCTCTATATAATGGATTTCAGTCTTGTGAATACCCACCTCTGGCAGGATGATGACAATCACATTCATTAGACCTGAGTGTCGTAATTCTTTTTAAAAAGGCTTTAAGCAGCTGCAGGCCAAGGCACTGCTTATGAAACTGTGCCAGTGTGCATCTGAATTTACTGCCCAGACAACACACACACACACACACTGTACAGTGCAGTGCACACATCTTCTATTAAAGCGCTCCATTCCTCCTGCAGCTCACGATAAGAAAGCTAAGTCTAGGATTTAGAGCTTCAGCTTATCGTCATCTTTACGAAGCTTCTCTGCAAAGTGCAGTAAGCACGGGCCAGCAATCTGCATAGAATTTGCTCCAGGAGAGGAGGGACGTGATTGGACGAGGAGGGGGCGTTGTGGAGTCGCGGTAGAAAAGCGACAATAAATACACTGGTCTGAAAACCTGTCTATTCACAGACAGGTGGATTTACATTCCTCTGAAATCAAAGCCGACTGTGGATAAAGCTGCTCTGTGGCTGTGGTGTTTATGAGCGAGGGAAAACGCTCCTACTGTACACAATACACAGCTAATTCCTCAACACACGCTCAGAGAGAGAGAGCTCAGTTCTGTAACCAGGACTTTTCATTTACTCTGAGGAAAAAGCAGAGATGAGATTATGGAGAAAGCTCATTTCCTGCTAAACTTGGACTGTGGTTTCCCAAATAAAATTGCTTTTATTCTTCACAACATGTGTTCCCAGAGATTAAGGCCCTGTAATCTTGCAAGGGCTTAATAAGACTCAGTATGCAGAGTGCAGGCTAAAACAGAAAATGTGGAACGAGCTTCGCTTAGCTCTGTTCTACCCAATGACTTTAATCCTGTTTATTAAATTATAAAGAACCTTAAAGGATAAAGAATATTGAGTCGAGGATTTAAATGATTCAGGGTTATTTTCTTCCCTCCTGTCGTGGTTGGAGTTATTTGATAGCACTGGATCATGTTGAACGATGGCAGCAGGCTGGAGCTGTGACGGACTCTGTTTTGACAAACCGCTCTCTCTCCTCCGAGCACAAACCTGCATTAAGTACGGACGTGGCCACAGCTACTTGCCGACTCTGGGGTATTAAAGTGTAAAGTGTTTCTCACGTGCTAGTAATCCCCAGTGTCACTGATCCCTGTGACAACTTTTAAACTGTGACATAAGAAAAAGGAACTCTGAGTAAGTGCCGACGCGATTTGCTTTTCAACGCGGCTGAGCGTTAGAACCTCTTCGCTAGAATGAGGCGGTACTGACCCCTGGAACCCGTCCCAGCATCACTGCACTTGTTTACAATATCACTCCAAGACGTATGTAGGAGCAGTAAAGCCAGTTTTAAGCAGATTGCCTATAAACTGCGAGCGTTAATGGCCAAAAGGAACAGTGTGTGCAGCTATGTGGACTTGAGAACTTGTCACAGAGAAGTTCTTCTGAGCTGTTGGGCTAAGAGGATTGCAGGCCACTAATCCAAATCAAAAGACATACCATGTGAATTATTGCATTCTGAGACAGATTATCCCCCCCCCCAGATTAAGGATTGCTGCTAGCCAAATCGTCTCATGTCGTGCTTGGTGGGCAATAGAATATGCACATCTGGAAAAGCACCCACGTTCAGTGAAGGTTGTTTATGTTGTAACTGAATGTGAACATTTATTTGAATGATCTGCAAACACAGCTGCACGTTTTACAGCAGAGCCACCTCCCTCAGTGTAAATTGAAAGCAGACAGACAGAGCGTAGTTTTCAATCTGAGTGAGTGGAAGCATCAACTGTGACATGAGTACGAGGCCTGATCCCACACGCTCTCGGCGTCGGTGTAGAGGCGGCATAAGGTGCAAACCTCGTTTGTGCAGGATCATGGACCCCGGCTTTCCCAGGAAACAGTAGCATCCTGCTAATCCCCCAGTTTCTCCTCCATGCTCATAAAAGAGTTTTTGAAGGTACAGCAGGCGTTCGTACCACTGGATGCGCTGTGGTGGTGTAACTGGATTAAATCGTAACCTGACTGGGCTGCAGGTAGCAGCCACTAGGACCGGCTGAGGCGTTACCTTTGTGAATAACTGTGTATTGAAATCAAGTTGAAGGTCTTCCACGTTTTGACTGGCTGGAGGACGATGGATCTGCCTCATCTTCGATGACAACATTGATCACGTCCACGTCTATATGTGCACATGTAAACAGCCAAACCACAGCAACCGCTTGGTTCTCAAAGTGTCAGGGAACTGGACAGATGCTCCTAATAAACCCTACGTAGTCCTCCCTTTACATACACCATAACCAATGCAAATATCTTTTGCCAGCTTCGTTTGCATCTACTGCTTTAATAGTAGCAGTTCACATAGTACAGATGTGACGTATGATGCTGCCATAAGAGGAACTTATTGAAATCAAGCCCATTATTGTTTTTCACACCCTGAGACTCAGGATGTTCAGTTATGGCGTTGTTTGTTTGATGCCTGCGGGGCCAAATGCAAACAATGTGCTTTGAATGAACATGAAAAAGGTGCTGCTGGCTTTTTATTTGCATAGATAGCAGATGACAGATGGCTGCTAGTGGGTTTTAGCATAAACGGTCACTAAGTACAGCAGGATCTAGCTGACGCAGCTGTTACAGGGACAGACCGGGACTATTGCAAATAAACATTTCACAGCTTCATGCTCACACAGACATGAGCTAGCAGTGGAACCCCAGGCTTCTGAAGCGAATGCCTCAGTCCTAGACAGTATCACACTGACACAGCATTCTACGCTGGGTGAAGATCCGTTCCAAATGAAAACCTGTATTTCTGGTAATGCATCAGTATTATGAAGTTTTAGTAAAGGGTTCTCCTCAGGGTTTCAGGGTAAAGATGGCGCAGCACTGTCCCTGCCTGCGGGTCAGTGCTGAGGTGAGGGTGGACCCTGCTGTTTTGGCTGAAGCTGATGTTGGAGCCCTTATGCTACGTGGTGGTGACTTAGGATGTGGCTCCTGCTTTCTTGTTTTCTGATGAGGGAGACACTACAAATACAATCCTTTGTGACTAGTCAGTATTTATGTTAATCCTACGGATGGTGTGGCATTGTCCGGACATCATCGCTGTTTACTCTTGTTGTATGTACTCATCTCATCTTTGCCTCTTCCAACGACCACTATCACGACCTACAATTATGTGACACTAAACCCTTCCGAACCTGGAACCATCGTCCTGGTTGAGGAAGATCCTACTTAACTCGGACCAAAGTGCAAACGACAGGCCTTCTTAACAATAAACAATGGAGGAAGATACACAGAGGAAAGAGAGGGGCTCTGTGAAACACTGTGAGCAGGATCACCCAGTCCACCGCTGCCCAGTGTCCTGTTTACAAAGGTCCAGTCCTTAGACAAGAAGTTGGACGACATCAGAGCTCGAGTTTCTTTTCAGAGGGATCTCAGTTCTTATTCTGTTTTTTGGGCGGTCTGTTCTTCGTGACACCATCAAATGGTGCAACGCCAGGAACATCTCCATCTTGTCTCAATTCTGTTCTCCCGACCTCAAGCTCATCTCCATCATCTGTCGGCCAATGTCTCCTCCACAAGCAGATACTATCGCAGCTTTAACAGAACTACACCAAATAATCAACGAACACTCGAAGCAACCCTGAAGAAGAGAGAACTTCTATCAGCCATGGGTGGATAGATCATCCGCAAGGCGCTGAAGGAACGCACTGCTGCCGGGCTCATCACAGCCATATGAACATGTACAAGACCGCTTCTAGTCTTTGGAATGTATTTAAAGAGGCAAAACGGCCCTTTTTGCTGAACGTAGAAACAGAAGCACAGATGATGCCATCTCCCATGTCCTTCTTACTACACTCACACTACGGGATGTTGGCAAAGGGAATGATGCTAGACTTTTTATAGACTACAGCTTATTTTCAATACTGTACTCCCTTCACGACTCATCATAAAGTTCAGGGAACTGGGACTAGGTCACACCGTATGCTCCTTGTCCTAAGCTTCCTGACTAACTGGTAAAAATTGCTCAGCGGTTCTCAGATAGCATCACACTGAACATCGGTTCACCTCAAGGCTGTGTTCTGAGGAGTGGGTGAGGAGTCCACTGCTTCTCCAACTCCATTGTGAAATTTGGAGATGTCACAGTGGTGGTGGGACTGATCTAGAATAATGATGAGACAGCTTGTCTGGAGGAGGTAGCAGAACCATCCTCATGGTGCAAGAATAACAGCTTGGACTTAAATATCTTAAAGACCAAGGAGTTGGTAGTGAATTTTTTGGAGATCAGCAGGTCCCCCTGATCAATGGAGTTCTGGTGGAGTGAGTGACTAGCTCCAAAGATCTGGGTGTCCCCATCACCGAAGACCTGTCCTGGACATCTCACATCTCTGCTCTGGTTAAAAGGCCAGGAAACACTCATACCCTGTCAGACAGCTGAGTAAGTTTAGGATGTCCTGGGGTCTGCGCAAACTCTTACACCTCAGGAATATAATTAATTGTCTATGGGAATATTAGCGTCTGGTATAAGCGCAGCGGCTGAGCGCATCACCAGGCCTGGTTGCCTGACGTCCATGACATCTACATCAGGGGTCCAGCAGGTGCAGGTCCAGGAAGCAGCACATTATGAAAGACACTCACCACCCCAGCCATAATCTGTTACAGAGAGAATCCTAGCACTCAGAGCACGAACTGAAAGACTGAACGGGAGCTTTTACCACCAATCTATCAGGAAATGAAACCCCATGTCTCACCATCGTGGGCAGTGTACAGGTGTTGTACTTTTGTAAATACTTTTCTTAAATTCTGCAAAGACTGGAGCATGACGCAATCTTCATTTCACTACTGGTGTAGTTTAGTTTAGTTGTACAAACATGTAAGTGACAAATAAACACTTGAATCATGAAGTGTTCATAATTAAATTAATTAATAGGACATTATGAAATAAATAACTATCTAAATAAATGAAAGAAATATGTAAACTGACCATGAAATTATCAAATAATTACAAACATTTTCCAAATTAAGCTTATTAGGTTCCATTCTGCTCATTAGTATAAAATTCTATTTCATAATATATGAATAGAATATATTTATTATTAGATCTGCCGTTTTATTTAAAGCCAAAGTCTACATGTTGTTTCCAAAGTCGGCTTTTTGCATAATGCCCTTTTCCCCAGTGTTGTATTTATTTCAAAGTCCCACTTTTCAGCAGAATGACTCTGTCTGTCAATCAGTGCATTGGGGCGGGACTTGCACACCGATTGGCTGATCTTTTCACCTGTATGGGGGTTGTGTAGTTAGATACAATGGAATGTTGGAAATTATGAGAGATGGTGGACATGAGTCCAGACCAAACCTTGTTACAGTAATTATGGTCATGGCTGTGATATGAGTTGTGCTATAACAGATTTACAACAGATTTATACCAGAGGTCTCCAGAGATGCCAGTTCAGTGAGAGGAGGCCCTTGCTTCGTGTAATCATGGCGCCTGTCTGTGTTGCTTCATTATCAGGATCAGCGTGGTGTCCACGAGGTGCCTGAGGTGAACCTGGCACGGAGCTGTGGCCGGCAGCCAGGCACAGGGATTTGGCCGTGACGCACTCGGTTTCATCCCAAAGTCTTTGTTTATGTAAAAACACTAGTGAGCCCTTTACCCCCAGATTACTGCCTGCTGGGAGGATAAAGATACACATACACCGCCTGGGAACGGGCCCTGGGTCGGGGCCAGCTCAGTCCAGGGATAAAGAGATTGAGACGGGGAGGCTACAAACCGTTTACCCTCTGCCACCAGGTTTACACTTGTTTGCTCTCAGTTTGAATAATGTGGGATAAAGGTTGTGTGCTATAAACACATGCTACCGATATTGAGAGTTCACTTTGAAGCTAAAGATGCAAACCTAAATTTGCAGTGGGGTGATGACTTTAGCGTGGTTTTTCTGCATCAAACTCTTTCATATAATTTAAATATATAAGTATGAATTAACCATTTTTAGATATTATATTTATTTTAAGTTTGTCTTTAAAGCCACAGAAAGCACAACTTGTTGCTGATTTACTGTAGATTGCAGGTGTTGTTTCAGCACCTTGGACAGTGCTCACATGTTCCCAGAAAGAGCGTTTCTGTGGGACTTTGCTTCTAAATCAAGACTGAAAAACAGGTTTTTCCAGGTGTCACTTGTAGTTTGGTAGCGGATGCAGACGGTGCTGAGTAAAACATCTTAGTGTTTGTGACTGTTCTGTTTAAGAGAACAGAAGTACATATTAAACATGAATCACCGTTGAACATCTGTGGATGTGTTTCTAGACGTAGGACTGCATGAAGCAGCACAGACTTGATCAGCTGCTTCTTGTGCAGACATCTGCTTAAATACATCTGTTACAGCTCTCACCTTTTCCAGGAAGGTGCCATTTACTGAAGCACTGAACTGCACTGACATTGCTATGAGGAACAGAAGCTCGTTGTAGCTGTGTAGGAATAGAATAGAAGGTCTTTGAGGAACATATTGGTTAATATGATATTAATGAACAATATGTGAAGGTTTTGATGAATTTGACAATGTGGCATCAACAGTTGAATTCATGAGGGCAGTGTTGAAGGGAGGAATGTCGTGTTCATTCTGGTTTAAAGCTGTTAAGGTTGTGGCTTCTCTGATCAATGCTGATCAAGCACCAACTTCCCAGTTCCTAAAAAACACTTCATGAGATATGAATATCTGTTCATTGCTTCAACCTTCTCTCAGGCATGAAAACGATTTCAGCAGCTCTGGTAGATTTGAATTAATTTTTTACAAGCAGTAATTTTGCTCTTCTAGTCATTCAGCGGGGATATGTAAAGAAAGACATATATATGTTCCAATCCTAATTAAAGGCTGGAGGGTGGTGTGTGTGGCTTTACACTAATTGATGCCATCAACACACGAGTGCACAACGGCTCCAACTGAAGGCGTGGACGTATCGTTACTCGTTTCACACGTCTAAACCTACGACTTGTGGTTTACAGCTCATGAACTGAGCTTTTGCTTCCAGTCCAGACTGGGGAGTAGTGCTTCTTTCAGGCTTTAGGCAGTTGTGACAAGTGTTGGTACAGAAGTGGCTTCTGTCCCTCAGGCGTGGTTTTAACAGACTGTTGCTAAGGAGCGACACACAGTAAATCTCAGGGATGCTGTGGCTGTAGATGGAGATTGTGTTGCTTTTGTGGAAGGAAACACTCAATCCGGTAACCAGGAGCTATGAAACACGGTGACCTTTGGCCTTTGGCTCTGCTTGTTCTGTAGGGCTGTTTGACCACTTCATCTGTCTGTCAGTGCTTTTCACCTGCTGAAGCGGATCTGGAGCATGTAGTTCAGGATCCTCCAGTCTGTCCAGTCTACTTCCTGCTCCTCCGTCCTGTCTGCACAGGAGCTGAGCCTTAGAAGCTGCTCATCTATCAGACTAATGACATTTAACCAGTGGACACACGAACACACTTACTGAAATAGAGGAAATGCTACTAAATGCGCGAGGAATGGAGAAGGAGATAGATAAATAAATAAATAAATAAATAAAGCTGTGATGATGATTGTCGCTGCTGCTGATTAACAGACAAATGCATGCAAATCAGAACCTTTTCTGACTACTATTTAAATTGCTGTTTATCGCTCCCACTGGGACGGAGCGATGAAAAGAGGGTCCCAATCACCCACCCGTCCATGCCTGAAGCTTCTGGAGGGAGGAGGAAGGAAGGGGGGCTTAAGTAAACAGAAGAGAACAAATGGGCTCTGACGGCTCAGCAAGCGCTGCCTCCCTGCTTGCCTTTCTGAATGCCCGTCCTTTGTTGATGACTGAATAGGGGCTAAATATCCCTTGAAATCAGAGGCCAGGCCACCTCTCAGGATGCTATAATCTGAGGCTAAAGCCTTTCATATGCAAATTGCAACTGGTTAGAATTGGTTTTACCCCAGTGGCCGTGGGCCATAATGGACATCACATTTGGGGTCAGGGATGAGTAATGGGGCAATGTTTGTGCCTCTCATCGTCAGTTAGCTTTGGGCTCTTTGACTGTCCTTTGGGGTTTCAGCATTGTGGGCTTATTCATGCTGCTCGGACACGGCCTCATATTGAAGGGAGGAGGACAGATGGTGTTTAGTGTGAAGAGGCAGGGCCTGCGTGCGAGTAATGCCTAGTTACGATCCACTAAAGGCCTTGTGATTGTGTGAGGGGGGCTCGGGGCCTTTCATCACCCATTGATGCCCTGTGTTTCCTAAATAGGTCGACTTCTCAGAGCACACGTCACAAAAATAGGAATATATGAAGACTTGGAAATATCTGCCACTAAAACAACTTTTGCCAAATGTCAAAATCACGTGAAAATCTGTTCTGCTTTTAGTTGAGTCACTGAACAACTGTAATGTTTACCTGTTGGCCTTATGCAATCTTAACAGTGTGTCCCACAGTTCTTTAGTTATATGATTTTATAGCATGTGAGAAGCCAAATGTTGAGTCTTATAAAACCAGGTTGTAAATAAAGAATGATAATGAATGAAACCGAATTGAAATCAGCAGCCTGTGGTGACCTGTGCTTGTCCCTTCGAATGGCACAGGTGACCTGCATTACACACAAAGACGCAAGGTACTGGAGAACCGGGGAGGTGACGGGTTCAGCGTGAGCCGAGTCCATGAGCTGCGTCTCTGTCCTCTGACACACAGCTGCTCTCATGCTTTGCTGCTCCCTGACACCTCACGCTCGCTTCCCAAGGACAATAGCTGTGCAGTGAGGTGAGACTGGCGAGGAAAAGCGTTTATGACCCTCCCCCACGGTCTCTCTCTCTCTCCCTCCCCGGGGGCGAGCGCGGGAAGCTGTGTGTCAGTTGGACAGAGTCGGGGACACTGTCACCACACACAGCTTTCTCAGGACAAAGGCTGTACTTTTGACACGTGTCTACTGACATTACCCATGATGCCGCCCTCCTAGGCTCGGTTGTCTCCTCGCCTCACGGGGGTAATGGTGTGTGAGACAGGTCAGGAGAGGGGGAGGGAAGGTGCTGCCTTCTTATGGGCTCCGTGTTTGCATTTGTGTTTACAAGTGTCCCTCACATCTGAACAATATGTGTTTGGTTCCGTTCATCTTTAAGGGACGTTTCATGGTCACTGCTGCTCGTTAATTTGAAGCCAGCCTTTAAAGGGCATCATTTAGCTGATGTGGTCTGAGCTGGGAGTCAGTGAACGCCTCCTTTAGTCTCAGCGTGTCAGAGCTGACGTGTGTTTGTGTCTTCACAGACACACATTGTTGTTCTGGTTCGCTGCTTGTGGCAAATCAAGCCCTGGATGCTGCTTTGGATCCGCCTGACCCGTTACTGCTGTGCTTTAGGTGCATCACACGTTTGACTCTGCATGTCATCTCCACGGGACCGCGCTGGCTGGCCTGGCGCCGCTTCATGCCGTTTGATGGTTTGAGGGTTGATTGGTGCTGATTCAGTGTAGAATCGGTGAATACACGTCTTCTATTTAGTTGGTACTTTGCTACAAACCAATTACTGATCTTCAAGCTGCACAGAAATAATTTTGAAATCATGAGTCGTGTTTATTTAGTCTTTTCTTAAACTCTCGTCGCTGTGTTTTACTGTTCTCCATCAGGGTTTTCGTTAAGTGGCACTTTTGCCTTATGATCCTAATTATCTCTGAGGACCTCCTCATTACAGCTGCAACTGATGGAGGAGGAAGGAAGGAAGTTTATAATCATGTTCAATTAGTGCTCCTTCACATTTTATCTCAGCCCTTCCACTGTGCTAATGACTTATTTGTAGCAATTATTTGCTTTGCTGAGCTTGTTAACCTCCGTGTTCACCTCGGCTCATGAAGCGATAGCGGTGAGGACACTTTCAGCTTCTCTTTTACAGGTCTCATCAAGTCACAGACTGATTTCCCTGTTGTTACTGGGTTTTCTGTTCAAATGCTGAGGTTTGCTGATATTCTGACCAGCTAGTTCTAGTTTTAGAGTCGCTGTGGTTTGCTGTTCCTGAAGCTTCAAGCACTGCAGTGTGTTATTGAAGAGGCTTTGTTTTCTTTTGGAAATGCTTTCCAATCCAATCCCTTGGTCCCTTCTTGTTTAATAATTTAATATAAAATTCCTGTTTAAGCATTGTTCTCACCACTGTGTGGTATCAGAGTTCAAGGGAAAGGCTTTTATAACAGTAAAAGCACTGAATCATCCATAACAATATGACAACTCTGCACACAAAGCCCTCCTCTGATTTGAGCCCCTGATCCTGAGTGGCCTCTTGTGTCCAGCGCCGACTGATGAAAGCTTCTCATCTTAAGGACAGGTCGGAAGATGGAGCGAGGCCCGAATGCTATCAAAGGGACCAAATGACCTCTGGGAGCTGAAGCATGGGCGCTTTCTGCCTTGACACGAGCTCCCTTTAATCTGCCTCCGCTCTTTGCAAGCTCTTGGTTATCCAGTGAGTGAAAGAGAAAAAGGAGAGTCTTTCTATCGGTTCCTCTGGTTTCTCAGCACCTACCTACACTCAAAACGCTCTCTTGTTTTTCTGCAGGCTGTTTAGTTCAGGTCATTCTGTTCCACTATAGGAGCTGCCACCACAAAGGAACATGAAGAGAGGATACACAAAAAGCTGTGGAGGGCGTAACTGCTGAAAATGACATGGAAGTGGAAAATGGAAATATAAAAGGCCACCTCTTTGAAATGGAAGAGGACAAGGACTCATGGCTTTGCTCTAGTTAGTCTCAGATAGAAGAACAGAAACCTTGGCCTCTGCTGACGTAGAGAGATGGAGATGGACGCTCAAATAAAGCCTGGTGTCAGGTTCTTACCAGTGCTTGGTCTGATGACGGATCCAAGTCTACGAAAACAACCGGACGGACAGATCTTCAGCCCAAACACTGCATGTGTCGAGTGAAGGTGCTGCTCTGTGACTGACAGCTGCTCCCTCCCAGGGGTTAATAGTTAAACAGCTGCTGAGAAACGCCTCCGACCAATTAGGTCAAAGCAAAGTGCTGATGATGGCGCTAAAGGCAGCGTGCGCAGTATGAAAGAATCATGAACGTCATCCAGTCTCATCCTTTAGGCTTTAATCCGTTAAGTAGGAACATGAAAATGCCGTTGAGTAAAACAACAGTTGAAGTTCAGGTGTGTTTTAACACTGAACAGGCCACAAGCTGCATTTTAGGCGTCAACGCTCCCTCTCTCACACTCACAGTCAGAAATCACAACCTCACAGCCGACACCCCCACAACAGTGAAAATGAACTGACTCACCACCTGTGGTGGGAGCAGAACCTGAGGGAAGAGGAGGAGAAGACAGCATGACAGCGTCTCAGGACCATGACTCAGCGTTCGTGACGTCAGAGGAAACGTAAAGCTGCAGGTTCAGATTCACAGGCTGCGTCCTTCTGGGAGGTTTTCCCTTTGTAAGACATTTATCCACAAATCTTGCTTCACAGCCATTACTGATACCAGCACAAGCCACAAATTCCTGAGGAGTTTGTCTTTTTCTAAGTTGTGTGGGAGTGTGTGAAATGAGAGTGTGACTAAATGTGTCTGCTGGTGCTGTGATTCAAGCGAAGCTGCGCGTGCGTGCGTGCGTGCGTGCGTGCGTGCGTGCGTGCGTGCGTGCGTGCGTGCGTGCGTGCGTGCGTGCGTGCGTGCGTGCGTGCGTGCGCTATGTCTCATCCCTCCCACCATTACTCCTGTCAGCAGCCTGAAACCACAAACCATCCAGTCTGGAAACAAAGCCACTAACTCACAACAACCATCTCTGTCTCTCTCACTTCACTTACTTGGTATCGGTGGGCAGATCTGTATCAGAACCGTGACAGAGCCGCGTTTCCCCAAAGTCAAACCCTCCCCAGCACCGACTCTGCAGCCGCTCCTGCGTAGGTGTGCGTTAATTCACTAAGTTGTTGCTGCTTGTTTCATGTCTACAGCTGCAGACCACTACGACCTGGAGGTGAGGAACCCGTGGCCTCTGTCAACGTCCTGTGACGCGTGGAGCGGCTGGAGGCACAAACAATGGGTCCCAGCTGCAAAAAGAGGATTTAGGAGTGAAGAAGGTTGTGCACCGCAGTTTTCTCTGTCGCTGTCCTGTTCCATCATGTGACCCCTGACTCGTAGGAGTCTGTGGTCTCTCAGCCCACATTGTGTTGGTTCGGACTCAAAACCAGGTCATCGTAGCTGCTGATGTCTTTCACTGTTTATCTTAAACAGATCAATCATTAAATATTTATTCAGATTATTAAATCCCCTCAGTTTCTGTTAATAAAACCTGACAGAGAATCTTTCATTTTAGTCGGTTCAAACTAACCAGTGACTGTTTTTCCTACAGCTGCTGTTGTTACATCTCCCCCAGTGACGGGAGCAGTGATCGAGTTCATCGTCGTCTTGACCAAAGGTTTGTGTAATTTTTTATTAAATATTGAATCTGTTGAGATTTAACAAACAGCCAGACAGGCCCCGTCTGTTTGTTCTCTTTAGCCCAACGTCTCCTAACACACTGAATAAACCAGTGACGCAGGGAAATGTGTAGGAGCTCCTCGGGTCAAGTCTCTGTTTGTTCTGTGGGTCCAGTTCACATCAGTTGAGTTGAGACATGGGAGTTTAATGACTAGTGTTAGTGATTCATACAGTCGTCTAACGTCCTTCATAGAAACAACGTCTAGTCCACATTTCTTAGCTTTAATGTTTCACACAGGAAATTCTGAATAAATGTTGAAACCAATTCATGCAGAAAACATCAGTTTTGACCAGGTCACATGCTCGTTGGGTAAAAGTTCAGCAGGTCAATCACAAGAAAATGGACCATTCTATAAAAACGGGTTTATTGATTTATTAACAACTGTACATTTCTCTACAGTGCTGACAGCATTTGCTACATACTTTGGTGTGATTCAGAGGGACAAACATTTCTCCTCTTGTTCTTGTGAGAAATGCTGACATGATCAGGGGCACAGTGCGTGAACCACATGTATTCATCGTCTTACACATCAGAACTGGAGACACTTAATGTACGGTTTACATTTTTGTGCCAATTTTACAGGCACAGAAGACTTTTTATCAACACAAACGGATGCTGTGCTGTCAATTGCGTCATGTCTCCTCCTCCCAAACGTTTTCCTGGAATATGGATAAGAGACAAAGGGCAGAAAGATTCCAGTGGAGCAGATCGGACTGTAGACTGCAATCAATGGAGCAACTCTACAGCCATATTACGTCAGATTAGCAGAAAGCACAGTCACTGCTGCAACGTGTCTGCTGCCAAGTGAGGTCCAAGGGTTAAGGGTCATCAAACGAGGGAAACGCTAGCACATTCACACATTTTAAAAACACTTTTATATTTATATGAAGCAAATTTACATCCATCTCTGTTCCTGAATCATAGGTTCTGCTCAGTCCCACAGTGGTCCAAACCAGCTGAGGCCCTGCCTGAGATCAGACCACGCAGTAATTGTCCGGTAAGAGCACTGTGACAAAAGGCCATTTGAAATGTCCACAAAATGTTAAAGTTTGCAGGTTTCCTTCTCCTGTATTTGATTTGTGAAAAGGTCAGCGCAGAGACTGCGCTGTAAGAAAATCAAAGTAGGATCCTTCAAAAGTTTTAACCTGTTTTGTTCTTCCACTCGAATGTCATAGTGTAAGACAGTGGCCCAAAGAAACGTCCCAAGTACACCCAGGGCAAGAAAATATATATTTATCATATGTATAAAATGTCTGATTTAATCCAGTATTTACATTTTCCACAGGACGTCTAGGGAAGGTTCTGAGTTAAAGCACTGCTTCACTGCGTTACACTCACATTTTCTGAAAAAGGAAAATGTTGAAAAAGTGCAGCCCACACCCTCAGAGACGGACAGGACTCGATCTGTCCAGGCTTCCAACACATTCCACTGTGGGGCTCAGACGGAGGTCGAGGGCAGCGCTACGGCAGCAAAGCCACTTCAGTAGATGACCTCGTAGACAGTGGCCTTCTTGTCTCCGGATCCTGTCACGATGTACTTGTCATCTGCTGAGATGTCGCAGCTCAGGACAGACGACGACTCCTTTGACTGTGGAAAGTTCACACACCATTAAATGCGAGCTACGCTTTCAGTTACCTAGCGCATGGATGTTGTTCATGGTTAACTGGTAGGAACTGTCTCCAACCTGGAATATGCTGGCACCATAGGGAGTCCTCCACGCGTTCAGCAGATTATCCTTCCCTGTGCTCACAAACCATTTACCTGCAAATGCAGAACAGACCGTCAGCTGCAGGTACGTTTGACACTCAGGAATAAGATCTGCTGCTCGATCTAACGGGGGAAATGTCATTACCTAAACAATCATAAAATGCTCCTAATGAAGGAGACTCTCACCATTTCCTCTCAATTATTCAAATCACCCTCCGATTAATTACTACACTGACTAGCCGGCTAATGATTTAATTAGTGACAGAAAGAGCTCTGAAGCAGCAGCAGCAGCAGCGTCTCTTGATATAACCAGCTCTGTAGTTCAGAGATATGCGCTGGTGCTGTGGCGGCTCTGCTGGGGGCTTTTCTGGGGCATAGGATACACACATGGCTGGTTCCTTACCACAGTAGGCAAACTTGAGTGAGAGGACGCAGCTTTCATGCAGGTGCAGCTGGTACTTGTCAGGCTTGGTGTGGTGAAGAACCTCCACGTTGCTGCTCTCCATGCCCACAGCCAGCCATTCACCAGTGGGACAGTAGCCCAGAGAGAAGATCTGCAACAAGGACAAGCCGGCATTGGATCGTGTGTGCAGACGTAGTGGCCTCATTGTGTAAAGTGGATTCTTCCTACCTGCGAGGTGAAGTCGTGCTGCTGGAGCTGACGTCCCTCCCTCAGGTCCCAGGAACGGACCGTGTTGTCGAGACCTCCAGTCCACAGTTTTGTGCCGTCGTGGGAAATGTCAATGCAGCTGGCTCCATCTGTGTGGCCCTGGAACTGCCTGGACGTCACGGAGACAAAGGGAAGTGTTCACATCCCTCTAGCAATGAGGGCGTTACGCCGGTGGCCAAACATGCCAAACAACGGTCCTGGAGTACATTATGGAATAACGCTGGCAGCAAAATAGTCCAATAGGTCTGAGGACGTGATGCCTGTGAGGTACTGACCTAACCAGGGTCTGGTTGTGGAGGTCCCACACGGCGATGTTTCCGTCTGAGCAGCAGGAGAAGCAGACCTTGGCGTCGGGGCTGATGGCCAGCGCGTAGCAGGCCGGCGCGGAGGACGTGAGTTCAGCCTTTATGCGAGGTGTCTGTGAAGCCAGGTCCCAGATGGTCAGTGTACTGGCCTCGCCACCGACGATCAGGGTTCGGCCGTCAGGCAGCAACTTGCAGGAGCGAATGTAATTGTCTCTGTTCTGGAGAAGTTTAAAGGAACAAAATCAGATTTTGATGACTGAGTGTAAATTACTGTATCTGTAACGTGTCTCATTTGTGGTTAATAATAAACATCAACACTTCCTAGATCCTTTGATACTGCTCCAGACTCTCCTTCATCTTATAGTTTCGATGTGGATGTCAGCTTAAACAAGATACGCAGGGGCTGCAGCTGTTGGCCAGGCTCCAATAGAGCAGGAAGACAGATCAATAAGACTGTGGAAGCTCATGGCTGAATTAGAAAAGCGCCCTGATGGCTTTATAAGACTCTGGACACACCTTAAGGCTGCTGGAGGCCATGAGTTAAACAGTATCAGAATGAGAAATGGGAGGTAGATGGAGGGACTTAATGAGCTGGGTAATAGCAGACATGGATGGCCAATCAGAACATCATTACTCAGCAAGTCCCCCCCCCACACTACGGATTATATCAGCACAGCAGAGAGTCACTTTACTAAATAATTCAAATCTCTGTCTGCTGGGATCTGGTGGAAACTATGGTAAGATGAGGACTGAGGCTCCATTTGATGCTCTTAATGAAGGAGACTGTTCAGAGACCTCATGTTTGTCTCTGGCCTGATGGAAGCTGCGTTAGTGATAACGTACCAGGCAGTCCAGCTGGGACACCGGGCTCTTGCTTCCGGGCTGACTGATGTCCCAGATCTTGACACAGCCCTTGCCGCCGGTGTAGACGTGGCGTGTAGGGTTGCTGATTGTGACAGCACACACCACCTCCCCGTGGCTCAGTGTGTTGATCTGACGCGCGTGGCGTGGGATGCCCGGCCCGATCAGTGCATCTGGAGGGAAGGGCACGGGCTGCATCTGACCATCTGCACTCACGTGAAAAGAGTAAGCTCTGTGGAGGACAGAAGGCAGTGATGTCGTCTGTTAGGACAAACTGTTCCCACATGAAACGCTCCTCTACGCAGAGACTTACGGTTTTCCTCCAGAAATGGATGTGAGGCCGGCAGGCAGACCTGGAGCTCTCATGTGGGGATGAGGGTCAAATCCTGCCTGTAGGAGTGAAAAGGTTAAAAAGATAAGCTGCAAAGATACATAGGACTAAGCCAATATTCCAATGAAAAACTATGCCTCACTTAAGCCATTAACACCCTGAGGAACTGTTGTACTATGATTTCCAGGCAAATTCCTTGAAAGGTGCAGATTCAGCTCATTTCCATATAGACAAGCTTTACACAAGGCTACACCCTCCCAACTGCTAATGCTAATGAAAGCCTGGGAGATGTTCAAACATGCAGATACAATTTGGGGGCAAGCGGGGGCCTTTAGAATGCTAACTAACCAACATCAAAGTAAAGGAGCATGGCTGCCTTTGTGGTTTCCCGTTATGTAAACACAACAAGCTGCAGCCAGCCAAGCAGAATTATTTCAAATGACTTATGGAAATCTAGGATGACAATCTGAGTTTCCCCAAAGTCATTCTGCTAAGACTTCTCAACCTGCAGCGTGCTGCTAGCATGTGATGACAAAGTGTCATAGTAAAAGATGAAGTACTTTTGACATGTTAAAAAAAGTGATGATAAAATTATAGTATCTATGATAGTACAGTAATAATAGAAGAGGTGGAATACTTACAATTGGTGAGCGTCCATAGGCGGCAGCTGCAGCAGCACTCATCTGTGGTGAAATGAGACCTGGATAGACGCCTGGACTGGTCAGGGATCCGTTCATCTCGTGATGCCCCATCATAGCGAACGGGGTCGCGTAGGGACTCGGGATGGACAGAGGCGTTCTCAGGGCAGGGGCAGCTACACAACACAAGCTACGTTTAGAGTGGAACCGTGGGGCAGCATTTCATTTCATCCGTCACATAACTGCTTTTAACGATTCTCCAAAACCTAAAAGCTTTTCGTTTATCACAAATTTAAAATTCACAAAAAAGTTGGAATTGACTAGCAGCTAATCAAAGTATTTAGTGTTTATCCTTTGAAGCCGTGAACGTGTGCTCACGTACCCAGCGCCTCCATGCCCTGGGATTTGCCCATCGTTAGAGGCCTTAGTCCTGGAGTGGTGCTGGTCCCTGGTGTCGGAGCCTCGTTCCTTGGTGTAGGTGTGTTGGACTTTAGGCTCGGTGTCGATGACTTGTCATTCTGAAATGGTGACGCACTTAAAACTGTGGTGCAACATTGTTTCCTCTCACATTCAGCTTCACACAAAAACAAACCCAGTTATTGAAAGACACCTCCACAGGCAGAGAGTGACGATCTGACTGGACAGCTCAGCGTAATCCTGTCCATTATAGTGTGTGGGGAGGCTGAAGTCACGCTGGGTGAGAGACACCAAGATGGCTTTTTATAATTAATCCATCGCTTTCTTCCTAGTTAGAGGAGAGGTTTAGCTCACACTAAGAAGTGAAGGAGAGAAGCTTGGTGCAATAACAGGCGGAGGGCAGTGACAAATCTGAGAGAGTAAATCTGCCTTAATCCCCAGTGAAATGTTTTAAAGGTGACGTACGGGTGTTTAGCGTCCGTGTTAGAGAACGGGTGCTGAGGATGAGACGAATCAGGAAAATAGGGAGACAGCAGTTCCCTCACTGCTGCCTCTCTGGGTTATTTACAGCCTCAGACCAGGCAGAAATGACCATTTATTGGTTAAGCCATAAAGGAGATTGAGAGGACTGAGGGTTTGATTTCCTGAGAGTGCATCCACCTTCTGCCCCTTGGAGCCCCTCAGCAGCCAACTGCTAAGCCCCAGCGTATTAATCCCTCACAGACACCCACTTCACTTGACAAATGCCCTTTAGTCTGTCAGTTCACCCCTCACCCTCCCCATTTCCCCTTTTCTCCAGCCTTTAGCATATGCCTCGCACTTACGTGGGCGTGGTCCTTGGCTTTGGAAGACGGCGTGCTCCCTGAGGAGGCGACGGAGGCGGGGCTGTTTGGGCCAGCATCCTTTTTCAGAACCCGTGATTTGTCCAGACCGTTTTCTGGAGGAGAGTGAGCGGGGCTGACTCGAGGTGTGGCTGGATCCTACAGAGTTAGACCACAGACAGAGCGAGACTGAGCAAACAGACCAAAGGAAAACCACTGGCATGTATGAAGGTCAAACAAACTGGGGCCTCATGTGCAAACACAGATAACTATACTTTACACATACACTTCTCATTCACCTGTCACTCCCTTTTCCCTTTGTCTTACTTTCTGCATGAATGGTTAAAGAAATGCAGCCAATAACCACACAACCGGTATTATGACAGACTTTTTGGCAACGCTGTCACAGGCTTAAACAGACAAGTGACAAAGAGAAGAGGTGTTTAGCTAGTGTGAATGTCCCCATTCACTCTGGGGAAAGTAGCCGAAACGCAGTCATACCTCGTTGGAAACGTCCACCACCAAGTCGTCACTTTTGTCTCCATCGCTGTCCTGAAAAGAAGAAGTGACAGGTTTAACGCACTGAGGCCCAACTCGTTCATAAACACCTCGGAGAAACACTTACATATCGACTCATGTTGTCTTTCTCATCCACTTTTCGCTTCTTGGAGTCGGGGCCGTAATCTGAGGAGCTGCGGTGTTTCTCACTTGACGCTCGCAGGCTGTCTGATGGCGACACGGAGTTGTTCTGCCGACAACAAGATGTAGACGAACAGATCAGTCTCCAGCTCCTGAGTCACGACGAGCATCCACAATCAACTGTCAATGTTACTGTGCTGCGCAATGCATGGAAACAGATAAACTTCACCTCGTGCCAGCCTTGACTCCATACAGAGAATTACTGTGTAAAGATTCCAACTAAACTCTCTCCTGCTCTTTGCTCAAATTGGGTTGAATTTAAAAATCCCTGAAATGCCCAAAACTACCAAATCTTTCTCTTTAGACCAGTAACAGCATTAAACAGGAACATATCGTTCCTGGACTGATTGATGACAGAAACTCAGTCCTCTGAGGCAGTAGAGGAAAGAGCTGAAGCATAGAAGCATATCTCGCGCACGCACGCACGCACGCACGCACAATGACTGACAGCGGACTTCATGAAAACCAAGCAGAATAAAAAAGGTGGAGGAAGGAAAGAAAAAGGCCATTGAAGGAATCTGGACAAGAGCAATGTGAAGACACAAAGGGTGTTGCCAGCAGAAAAAAGAGCCAAGAAAGAGTGAGGAAATCAGAAGACAGACAAGAGCAAAACAGGAAAGAAACTTGGCGAGCGCTGAGAGCAAAGCAGCGGCAGCGAGTTCCCCCACTAGTGGGAATGCCCAGGAGGCCGGCGCTGTCACAAGCTGCAGACTGGGCCTGTGTAGTCTGGGCCCTGGTAGGTGAGAGAGCGATGCCAAGCGGCCCGACGCACGGGAAGGAGGGAGGAACAAGGATGGGTTAAGGCGGCCCGGCCCGGCCCACACCGAGAACCACGGCAAAGAGGACGGCTGACATCTTGGCTGCAAATGACAGGAAGACAAAGCTGGCGGCCTGAGGAGTGAACAAAGGGGGTGACATGAAAGACCTGCAGAGCTGACCACCGTGGCCCAGCAGCTAATGCACATTCACAAGCACCTTTTCAGAAACTGCCCTTTTCTTTCCGCCGCTTAAAGACTCCAGCATTTCCTGCCTACATTCATCAACCCAGCAGCTTTCTGCCATTTCCACATCTCCTCTTCTCAGGTCAAAGTAGGAAAATGCGTTAAGCTGTTTGTGTAAACAAAAAAAAAACTGCAGCCTGGCTTTATGCGACAGCAGCTACAGCTTTGAAGCTCGTCTTGTGCATCTGAGCCTGTGACCTTTAAAGGGTTGCTAAGTCTCAGTAACAACGCTCATGCCTCCAACTCTGGTATCAGATGACCCCAGACAAGAGGACAGGAAGACGTGTGTGTGTGTGTGTGTGTGTGTGTGTGTGTGTGTGTGTGTGTGTGGAGGAGCAGAGAGTTCAGGTGAGGTAGAACTGGCAGCCGCTGCTCACCGTACAAGATGAGGCAGAGCTTGGGTTCCCTTCAGACATGAGTGGGCCCATTATGGATGACTAGTCAATGGAAACTCAATCTGACTGAGCAGACCCAGCTAACTGAGCTTTAAGCCAGTCCAATAAGGGAGAACAGAGACAAAGGTGAGAGAAGAATCAGAGATACAGAGCACAGCAGACCAAACAGTATATGCAAACCATAAAGGAGGAAGGTGGATGAAGAAAATGAAAAGGAGGTAATTGGCACGTGCACCAGTAAATTCCCTAAAATGGTGAAGGAAGAAGTGAAGGAGAGTCAAAGTCGCTTTTAATTGTGCTGAAACTAAAGGAGGTTGCTGACTGCTAATCCTCAGACCCAGTGATTGGAGTCATTCTCTACCTGGATTAGATGGTGCTGCCTTATTTACCCAGACTTCATTATTTGACTTCAGTCGGCTTATATCCGAGTACAAAAATGTGTGTGTTCTTACACACACAGCATGAATTTCTATTCAGGAGTGGACTTAGGTCTATGTAAAGGACACCTAATCAGCAGGCACACCGAGGTGGAGCCGAGGAGTCAACCTACCGTGCTGGACTCGCGTTCTTTCAGAGGGACGGCCAGAGGCGAGTGAAAGGATGAGGGGCCAGGAGAGAGAGAAGCAAACACAAATTAGTACGGGAGCCACCACTCATCTCAGTTAGTGTTCACTTAAAGACTAAAACAGCATCATTCATTTAGTTGGAACGGCTTGTTTCAGCAATTATTGAGACTGGATGTTGAGATTTATCCTCACCCAGCATATTAGCTCATTGGTTTGACCTTTGACCTCTTGGAATAGGAGGCATTGGAACATCCTTGTCATTAATGAATCTGAACTACAAGCTGATAAATAATTCAATCATGTTCTAACTGCTGCAAACAGAAGCAGACGTTGCATAATTTGAACTTTATTCTCATAACATAACGACTTGAGCCAAACTTGTAAATGCTTCCTTGACATGCATGCGTCTAGGCCTTCACCCTGAGCCCTCATGGTCTGTCTGGCAGCTGCATCCTCACCTCGGTGCTCCAGCTCATGGTGGTTCTTCTCGTCCTTTACAGGCAGGTGGGCCTGGCTGCCCAGAGCCCCCAGAGCCAGCAGGCCGGAGCCGGCAGCCGTCACCGGGGGGATGCCGGGCGGCTGCAGGCCTGAAGGGTGGGGGGGCAGCTGGACCGGGGGGCCATGGGCCGCGTGGGAGAGGTGCTGAGCCTGGAGCTGCTGCTAAAAACAAACGTGGAGAGACAGAGGACGAGTGGGTCGGCTGGGAAGCAAATTCATCAATGACCTCACTTTACTCTGCATTAGCGTTGGCTTTGACAACACTGAGTTCAAGGCCAAAGTATTTATGCATAATAGCTGATGGCGGCTGCCAACATGCTGATCCAGCTCATTCATTGTCTGTGGGAAAAAATCATTTTATTCATTGCTGCAGATGTGCAGTGTGGTTATCATCTGGTGCCAAGCGCTGGAAAACTGAAACACTAGAATAAACAGTGGAACACGCTGATTGGAAAAACATTTGTTATTACTTTGCCTCCGAGCCTCAAGGTCTTTAGCATTTGGCCTCAGAGTAACTCAAACCCAAACACATGAAACATTCTAAACACTAATAGTATAAGATAGTGAAATCACTACACCTCCATTATGGGCTCCATTCAGAAAAGCAGCAAATGTTTTTACAGACAGAACCAGAATGTTTGACGCCAATAACTAAACAATTAATCACCAGTGATCTCATGGGGTGCATGGACGAAGCCCAACGTTCTTGGAGCTATTAGAACCTTTCTACACACAGACATCACAGCTCGGATACGACGTCCTACTGCTCCAGGTGGACATTTAAGCTCTGGAGGGTTTTTACCTGCTGCCAAACAAATGCACTTCATGGTGGGACAGTCGAAAATCAATCAGTAAGGTTTTCCTGAACAACTGAGAGCCCTTTAGCACTCCAACACAAAAAACAGGAAACAGCCTCTGAGAGCGCACACACACGAGTAGCTAGACAGGAGTTAAATAGCCTCTCAGGCAAGAGGGAAGCAAGTGCTTTAAAACAAGGTTAAATAACACTTAGCACATCCATCAACCGCCTCTCCACCAAAGGAAAAAAACATGATTGCTAGTCTGCTCGCTAGACAGAGCTTCAGTACCCTCATCCATACATTCATTACATAAAATGGAGAAAATAGACCACGTCTAAAGGTTGTTTTAGCAGCTGGCCATTACTCAGTGGGCTCATTATGTCGGCCTGGACCTGATATCGCACAATGGATATAAGCAAGTGAGGGGGCATCGGTAATCGATACTGCTCTGGTGTCGGGCAGCCGAGTTGTTGTTGAAATGCAAAAGCAAGCAAAAAGAAAGAAAAGGGGGACAAAGAGAAGGAGGAAGAGCCAGAATCAGAAAATAACAAGAAGAAAAGGAGCGTGAGCGAAGGATGGAGGCAGCGACGTCCCTATTGAGTGTGCCTAATGAGGAAAAGCATGGAGGGATCATTATCAAGAAGCCTCATTAGCGAGCTATGGCTGAGGAGAGCAGCGAGGAAAACGGGGGAAATTCACAAAATAAATTGCTTCCAATTCAATATTCATGGATAAAAAGCTGGCTTCCTTTCACACTTATCTTTTTTCATTATGTGTAAATGCCGCTGCAGCTCAGGCAACTTCCACAGGAAACAGGCAATTAAAGTTAACTAGGCGAAGCTGCATCCCTGCAGAACAGTACCGTCAGGTGGAACAGGGACAAAGCAGCTGGCAGCCGTCACCAATGGGCCGAGCTGCACAACCTACACTGACTGACTTCCACACTGGTGGCAAATCAAAAGATTTGAGGCTACTTGTCAGATCAGACAAGAGAATGGGACACACAAGTAAAGCAAACAAAGTCAGTAATGTCAAGCACACCCAGGTCATGCGTCGTCTCCTCACAGAGTCATGTTAAAACTCCAGCAAACTGTTTCAAACAGACGTCCTGAACACTGACCATGAAGGACGGGTAGACACTATGAGGCGGCTGCTGCTGCTGGATCAGAGGAGAAGAGAAGAGATTCAGCCCAGAGTCACATGGAACAACAACACAACTGATCAACCACTGTTCACATGCACTGAAAGAAGCAGGTTACACTCAGTTTCTGCAGGACAACAATAAAAGCATCATGAGCGTAATCAGGCAGGTGGTTAGGAAACGCATGTAAACACGCTGTGAAAGTCCACGAATGAGCCGAAATATGACCTTCTGTCCCACAGTAAATATGCACACCCACAGAAAATATGCAATGCTTTTACAGCTGCGATGAAACAAACAAAGAAGGCAGCGTGAACCCACGTCATGCTCTCAGATCAGCGATGAGCTCCGACTTATAAACCATTATCCAAGTTCTGCAAGTGAGGGACGAACAGACACTTGTCCAACTCACATCAGCTGTGAACCAGACGGAGGCGACACCTTAAGCCTGCGAGGTGACAGGACCTGTGTCTCAGGTGATGTGTTCCGATCTGATGCATCATCAGACGCACAGTGAGTCTGTCACATTCACCCCAATGATTAGTCACATCTGTGTATTTTGCATGTTCCCCATGTAACAGAACCAGACTCAACATGTGGATCATCTCACTGCACCACCTAAAAAAACCTAAACATGAGGAAATAGGAAAAAATTACCTTAAAAACTTGCTCCAGGCTCATTTGCCCTAATTGAATTTTGATATGTGCCTCTCATTTGCCTTGACCCACTACTGGGACGAGTTAGCCGCTGACTAACCTCTGCTGCACAGGACTAATCAAAAGGGTCGGTTACCCATCTGGGTCCAAGCTGGCTATTAAAAAGCCTTCTACTTTTAAATAAGAACAGATGGACGACCACTTCGCTCCAGGTCTCAGACCAGAGTCGATTCTGGATGTTTTCAGGGAAGTGGGTTCAATTAAGAGGCAAGGAACTGGTTTAAAGTGCTCTGCTTTCCCATCTTAAAGTTTGGTGAAACTCTCAAATCAAACGATACTTAAGACAAACCTTTTAGCCTTAAAAGACAAAGCTTTCAGCCAAATGCGGTCCCAGGTTGAGTAGAAAAGAATACTGGAGCTGACAGTTGAGTGAGAAGGAAATAATCCAGATGAATCACATCAGGAATTTCAGATGGATATTTTAGATGATGTTAGCTCCAATCTGCAGCACTGCCAAGATGGCTGCCAGTGACATCAGAGAACAAAACAAATACTGCTGTGATTCTACCCGTCGAGGATTTACGGACAGAAACAAAAGGCCAGTTACGTGTTATGTAAAGAGCCATTCTGATGACACTTTAATGTTGCAACTACAATCTCTGACCCAGGACGAATCCTTGCATCCAGTCAGGACAGAGGTAGGTAAACGTTTATCTAATTAAAAAGTGCAGCCAAAAAGGTAAATCAGGGAAACCCAACGCTCAGATCTCAGGCTGAACGTTGTTCTTGTACAGCTTGGGTTCTTTATATCAGAGCAGGCTGCTGTCTGGAGCATGCTGAGCACCGACAATCACAGAATCCACAGCACAAATCAGATATTAAATAAAAGCACATTAAACCACTGGAACAGAGGCAGGTCTGCACAGGTCAAGGGGACATAGCCTTTAATCTGCAAAGGGGTTCATCCTGTTAATTTAATGTATGAAGCTGGGCTTGCTCCCTTTGGTCCCCGATTACTGTGAATCAAGTTGACTCGTCTGGAGGTGAACTAAGGCAGCTCTGTGCTCGTCCCATCTTCACATGCAGCTCTGCCTCTGGCCTCGGAACGAATGAAGGTAGTAAAGGGGGTATACACACAGTCAGAGGCAGATTGGGAAGTCCACGTACCCCGATGATCGCATTCAGCTCAGTCATTGTCACCTGCTTGGCCCGTTCAACAGCCTGAGCCACCTGCTGCTGGTGCTGCAGGACACAAACACACATCAGGCTCCTGCTACCTGCTATTCCACAGCGCATCACTTTCAGCTGCTACTAAATTGTTTTTATTCTCAAATGTTTGATTTCATGCATTGGTTCAAAAAACAAGCACAACCATGATTTGTAATTTGTGAAATAAAACCAGCTGATGGAAATCAGTTTAGGTGTTCTTTTACTTCTGCTTCAAATGAAACAAAGATAAAAGTGATCCTCACTGTTTCCTGCATTGTTACCCTTGTTAAAGCTGCTGACTCAATAAAAACTTACCTCTTGTGACAAGAATGGCATGATCTGAGCCAGAATTGCATTGAGACGTTTGGCGATCTCTGTCTGCAGAAGAGGAAAGATGAAAAAGCAATTAACAGGTCAACTCCCTCTAAAAGCAAAGGTCTGCACCAAGGCTCCATCTGGGCAAATGCTGCATATTTAACTGGTTCAGTTCCGCCTAAGGACAAACGCCCCCCCTCCCTCCATTAGACCCAGGCCTTATTTCATTAGGAGGCTGAAATATGCTAATACCATCTGGCTGCAGGGACCTAATGAGCTCCATACTTCATAATTACGGCCCATTGAGATGGGGGTGGGCTCGGTTAAGCAGACAGGTTAACATTCTGGCCCCATCTATCAGAGGAATCTTTGCTATCGACCACATAATATAAACTGGGAGAGTAGGATGATATCGTAGGGCACCGAGAACACAGAGCACTTTACAGCTCTGCATTTGGACAAATGGATGAGCTGAGCTGCACATGAATGTCCCAAGACATTGCTTCAACCCATTTCCTTCTTTCTAACTGTACCCTCCCAGACCGGGGGGACGGAGTGTGTGGTGAAGTGAAACCCCTGATTTGACACTAAGGTAATGTGGTCTGACTGAACCTGCGAGGTGAACTAATTGATTGTGAGAGATTATGGGTGGGGGCCCAGCAGGTGTGTGGGGGGTGAGGAGGTCTTTCCCGCCGTTTTATACGCTGCTGCATTCCACTCATTTTCTCCCTTAACCCTGTTTGACTGTGAAAGAGGGAGGAGGAGAAAGCGGCTGGAAAAGGGGGACGGGAGGTGCTAGTAGCCTTTTGCACAGGCCTCTGTGTGACTCTTTTCATTGTGAAGAGGGGGAGACAGACCCAGAGGAGGGGGCCCGGCCTTTGCTGGCCTGTCAGGAATTATCTCACAACCCCCATCTGACCTCAGCGTCGCTGCTCTTTCTCTCCATCCAACCAGCCCCTCCCACCTTCTCCCAATGCTTCTTCACACCCTCCATGCTAATCTCCTCTACTCTCTCTCCTGCCCTCCCTCCCTCCCTCCCTCCTCTCATCACCCCGCGTTGCTGGGGCAACGCTATCTGGCAGGGCTGATCGTTATGTAAATTGGGCAGGGTCCCTGACCAGAACAGCCTGTAAAATCATATTAGGCGCAGCACAGAGACAGGTCATTAAATTGAATTTTCAGCCTGTCGATCTGATCGGCACGGGAAATTAATGAGGGATAACTGGAGGTGGGGAGGGGGCGGCCAGAGCAGGAGAGAAAGAGGAGGGAGCTCTGTGGAGACTCATAAAGCATCATCATTAGTGGAGGCTGGATACAATGACACACAGTAGGATTAGAGTGCTCCGGTATCACACCACTTCTCTGGAAATGGCTGCAATGGGAGCAACATGGGGCTTGTAGGAAGCAGCAGCGCTGTCTGCTATTAGAGCCACATTACCAACCCTCACCACAAGCCAACGCTTCCATTTCTCATAACAAATCATCACCAGCGCTGCCATTTGACAACAACAATCGTGGAATGCAGCTCCACTCTGGCTTTCTAACCGCTCTAAAGGTTCAATGTCCCTGAACCACTGCCTTACCCAACGTGACAGCGTTGTTCCATGCATGTGTGTGTGTGTGTGTGTGTGTCCTTCCTTCTGTCGCTCTTTTCGTGTTTGACCACCTGATCAAGAGGCAGATGTGACTCACCAACCTGAGCACCACAGTAACCGGCGTCGTCCTCTTTCAGAGTGCAGCCACCGTGCTCAGAGCCGACACATCGGGCCGATCTCCCGCTTATGTGCGACGCTTTCACAAGCGTGTGAAGGAGAAAAACACTTGTGACTCGCTGGACTCTGAAATGACTCTTTGGAGTCATATTTTTCACAGTGCTTTTAGAGGCAGACAGGCCCTGGAAGAGAGTGTATTGTCACTTAAAGCCACTGAAAACAGAGGCCTTTGAGGCGGCAGAAGCTTTTCACTGCATCTGCACAATTACAGGTACTCAGGGTTGTCTAGTAGCACCAGAGCCTGGAGAGACGCGCTCTCCATTGCATCCCTCTGTCAATGGTGCGTTGAAAGCCATTTGGCTGTTTGTCGCTCCAGGCATTAGGCCCCAAGTGGAGCAGAGTCTGACGAGGATTCAATTGGAGGGAAAAACAAGTGGCATATGGGGGGGGCTGTTTGGGAATTATCTTCTCAGCCAGAGCAAAGGAAGAAAGAGGCACTTAGAGGTAACTTGCTCATTACAAATGCATGAGGAATATTTTGCATGTCGTTCTATTTTGAGCTCGTACAGAAATTGAATGACGTGGTTGTTCCTGCAACCGGTGGAGCTCACGTGTGATGGTCAGCGTTCAAACCACCACAGGGATGAGGCTGTGCCGTTGTGTTCTAGTCGAGTGCAGGTGCACAGACAGCAGACACCTACTGTGTAACGCCGCTCTACCAGCTCTTCTGGCCTGGCTATCAAAACACAGCATGTCTCAGCCTCCACTAACCCCGAGAGGCTGCGTGTGTGTTCTTGTAGTCAGTTTGTTTTGGCTTAGAGACAGGTCGGCCATCATCACCTTGGCAAACAATTCCAGGAATCCTGCATAAATTATTCATTGGCACCAGCTTTCCTTCTCCCTCCCTCTATTCCCCCATCCAGGAAACAGTCATGACTTTTTACATTTCCTTCATCCACTTGAAAAGTGAGGAAATGGATCCATCATGTCCACAAAATGGCCACAGAGCAAGCAGCCAAATACAACAGAATGAAAATCAGAATGTAAGGAAGCGCATAAAAAAGATAAAGCGGGACACGGTAGTGAAAAACAAAGCTCCCACACCAGTCAGCAGGCGGCCTAATGAGCTGCACTAATTAAAACCGCTTATTGACAGCAAGCGAGGGTGATTACCTCCACCCTGCACTCTGCCATCATAAGAGACGCTGTCAAAACAAATTAGCCCAGCAGCCACGGCAGCAGAGGCAGAACCTGGCCCACGTGATCACGCATGCACATCCCTGCTCTTCAGCCATAAACAGTCAGTTCATCACATACAATACATCTGCAACATGCGTCCAATGACGCGGCCTCCTCGTCCAAGCCACAGCAGGCAGCGCTGAGAGCTGTCTGTGCTGATGTCATCACAAATACGCGTCTGCAGCGATGGCAGAAGGGAAACGGAGAGAGGGAGGCGACAGGAACCATGCATTATTCAGAGCGCTCCGTCAACTCCACCGGGCTTATTGATAAAACAAAGGAGATGCTCAGGAGAGGAGCAGTCGATTAACCCATTTACCCTGAAGCCTCTCACGCCCTTTCTGCTCGTTTTGTCCACTGCCACCAGCTCCACCCACAACAACCAGTGGCTGACATACAGCACTGGGCAGCAGCTAGTCAGTGCAGTGACGGAGCCCAGCCCTCCCACTGGTGCCATTAACCTTCTGGATGTGAGGACCATGAAGACTCCACCTCACGGCACAGCCTCATACATCACATCACATCACACAGCTATGACAGGCGTCACCTCATGAGGTGGTGAAAGGACATGGAGGACAGGACGACCACGGCACCAGCAGAGCGTATGTGCAACCCTTCCTCTTTAGGGGGACCGACTAAAAGGACCTGAGGCAGAGCCTGTTGTGGAGTCTCGACCTTTGGAGGTTATTCTCAGTAAATAATCAGATACAACGTAAGCAGCCACTTGCAGCCACCCAGATGCTATGAACTCCTTTAATCTGCAGACGGGCTTGAAGCCTCTGGACGTCTGGGCATCAAACAGTCGCTGCGTGTGCTATGTCCCGTGTTCTTTAAAGCGGATGCGCCATCAGTCTTTTCTCTATTTCAAATATCAGAAGGCGTAAAGCAGCAAGATGAAGCAAGTCATTTGTTTGCCTCCAGATCTAGAGAGGACGGCAACACTACGGGCAGCTACCAATGCTTGAGGGCACTGCAGCAGGAAGGTGAATTTACCTTTGTCTCCGACAGAACCTGGACAACAGACCAAAGACGAAGCAGAAGAGAGGCCTGCTGTGATGGGAGGCTTCATTCTAAGAGCACGCTCATATCTGCCTCCAGTTGCACTGAGACGGTTCTTTGGTTGTGGAAGAAATAGCTTTGCCCTATTCATCTGTAGACGTCTTTCCACTGCAGCATGAAGCCCAGTGCTGGGTGGCAGCTGAACTAATGAGCTTTTAGCTCAGCTGGCACTGGGGAGCCAGATAGAGAATGGAGCAGGCGTGTGTGTCCGCACGCACGCACGCACAAACACACACACACACACAGTCTGCCAAATACTTCACTTTAATCTTATCAAACCAGCCCCATCAGGCATCGTGCCCTTCGTGTTGTTTAGCCTGTCAGCATTTTCACTGCAGGAAGCCAGTATGTGTACGCTTCCTAAAGGCATTTAGGGATGAGGGCAGTAACTAAGGTCAGGTGTGTGTGTGTAGGTGTGTGTATACATCTCAATCACTGGGGAAACAAACAACGCTGTTTTGCCTGTAAACACACCATTACTGATATGGCTACATACCTGTTTGTGCATCTCAATGTTGAGCCCATAGGACATTTCGTAGTACTGTAAAATAAACACAACACATTAAAAACACTGACATTTCCATCATGGATTTTGTGCAGTGACTAACTATAATAATTAAGAGCATCCTTGATCTACTACAACAGGAATCTGAAGCCACTTCTAACCTACCCAACACATTTTTAGGGAATTTTTAGTACAGCAATGCTGTTAAAGACTGTGGTGAAGTGGTAGAAGGCTTTAAAGCATCCAAACAATAAAAAGAGAAGTTTAACACATGTTGCAGCAAATGGGTGAAGCATTAAAAACACGCCAACATTAACCAAAGACGCTGACAACTTCATGTTCTTCTTGCAGACATACTGGCTACTGCTCCAGTCCCTGAACACAACACAGCCTCCAAACCCCAAGAGAAAAGCCAACACAACTACTGAACAGCGATATGCGCTCACGACTGCAACCAACACATAAACTAAAGAGCACTAGCTCGTATGCTGCAATTATCAAACACACAGCAAATAGCTTCCACTTACTACAGCTACTCCCACCACCTTCTGGCTGCTTGTTGGCAAAATAATACATACTGATGTGTTTGGTTGAAGGTTGTTTTTTCATGCAAGCATTAATACAAACTACCAATGAGATGAGAACTTACATGTCAGGTGGACATGCAACAAAGCAGCTTATCCTGCATTAGCAGTTAAATTAAGTAATAGCTTTTGAATAATAATGGACCTACTCGTAGTCATGAGAAAAATCTTTACAATCTTTCCTGCCTAGCAACTACAGACGGTACAAATTCTGATCTCTTTATATTCTCTCGTTTTACATCGTGTAAATTGCAAATGAGGGGAATATAATTTAAAGTGATTAGTGATTGTACATTAGATCATGTCTCCCAGGCCAAGAAGCAAAAAATCAAGTCCCCCTGTGCTGTGTAGAAGCCCATGGTTTACCTGAGGTGAGCTAAAATCCAGGAAACAAAGTCAGCAGAGCAGTCATTGACCCTTAGTGGGTCACGTTGGGAGGAGTGAAGAGGCTAATAAACAGCCTCAGAGCCAAGAAGGGTGGTCGTCACAGCCCATAATTAATAGTTGGACATTGGAGTTTCAAGTGGCCCTAAGCACGCACACACCTACTGATCCAGTAAAACACAGGCCAGGTTCAACAATAGCAAGAACCCGTGACTATTCACCTGAGGCAAAAGGGAGGATACAGCATTAAATCAGCCTCAGCTCAGCTCTTACCATGACGTAGTGACGCTGCATCTCTGTCTTTTCATTGGCCAGTTTGTCGTACTCCACTTTAAGACTAAACAGAGAAAAGCAGAACGATCCAGTGGCTGATCAAAACACCGACGACAGTTTGGAGCATTGTGATGTGTAAAGCTGCAGCAAAAAGCAGCAGCTTCCTCTTCCTCCCGTGTTGTCGGCAGTGGGCTCCGTTACCTGTGGTACTGGGCCTGCAGGAACTGAAACTCGTCTTTGATCCTGTCGCAGGACTCGGCTACGGTGAACTTGAAGCCGGGCTGCCCAGGCTGGTGAGGCGCCTGAAAGGTGAAAACAAAGGCCTCACAGGGTGTGCTTTAATCAAGGATGGTGAATCTGCGTCCATCCCAAGGAGCACATGACCTGTAACCCATCAACGGAAACCTTTAGACAAAGGTGGTGATCATCTGTTCTGACTTCAACCAAGGGCTTCGCTCACCATCCCCCCGTTTCTCCGCTTCACAGTGAAGCAGCTCCGTGCGGGTCGAGCGACGGACGGTGCGCTCACAAACAAACAACGACGGGAGCGCCGCTTACCGGATGCCGGCCTTGTGGATACATGTCGAGTCCTTCACACAGGCGCCGCTCCGTGCGCAATCCCAGTGAAGGTGCGCCAAATCACCGCCACCCTCCGCCGCACGCGCAGCACGGCAGCGGACAAAGCCCCGTTCTCGGCTGCGGGCGCGCGCGCGGAGCCGTTGCGCCGCGTGTTATCGCCTCCACGACCTCCCCTTCGTACCTAAACAAGCAGAGAAGGAACGCATCGGACTGTTACCTAAACATGTCAATGGAATCCTTTTCCCTCGAGGCAGCGTGCTTTTAGTTTCGATGTGCTCTTGATTTGCATTACAGTGGAAAAACAAGTGTACGAGCGGTTTTTCACGTCAATCCCAAAGTTGATACTCTTCTTCGACCTGGATCTAACTACTTGTGCTGGCGGTGGAACTGCCGCTTTGCTGTTCGAGCGACGCCGAGCCGCGGCTCTCGGAGCCCAGCGCCGCCGCCGCCGCCGCGGCTCCCCGTGAAGCCCTTTTTACCTTTGTCTCGACCGTTTCCTCCTCTCGATTCCGCACAGGTAAAAAATAACCAGTATCCACACGCACAGCTTAGAATCCACCGACTTGTGCAGCCGAGCGATGGGGGCAGAAAATGTCCGTCGCACTTTCTATTTCCATCCACTTGTTCTTCTTCGGTGCCTCCGGTGAGTCTGGAACCGGGGATCCCGAGGCGGAGAGCGTCGCTCCGTCCGGTCGGGCGTCGGAAACCGCTCGACTGGAACGAGTTGTTGACGGCAGATAACTTCAAAGAAAGCCTTGATTAATTCCAGTAGCAGCACGTGAGTCCGCCAGTATCGCCAGATTATTTTTTGACTATTTAGCTAGAAAATGTGGGGCGTTGTGAAATGTGCCGCCAGCTTGTGTCGGGTTTACCCGGTTCCTCCGCCGCTCGCTGTACCACACACAGACTGTTCACTGACACGAGGGCCCAACTGCCGAGAGAAGGGCCGAACCAGCCAATCACATTCTCTGAAGCGGTTCATCAACGTTGACCAATCACAGCGCGGTAGACCCACGTGGGGCATTCTGCAAAGTATCGTTCGGATAGGGCGGCGATATGTGACCTCACATATTCGCCATTTTGAATTTGAAGTGACATTTAGTGCGTTCAACAACTTGTTCAAAACAAAGGAAATAATTTATATGTCCTTGCGTTACAGCTGGTGTTTTCGCGCTTATCGCAAGTATGTACCTGTAAATTCTATTATTGTGGGCAATGCCAATTCAAATGTTCTATAGGCTAATACATAATATAAACAGGAAATATACCCACGAGCCATGGATAAGCTTTATCGTTACAAAAACATTAGGCTGCAAAAGTGCCATGTGCTTCATAAGGATACAATTACAAGAGAAGGCGGTCCGACCTGAAGAGTGTAGTTTAAACCAGGAAGACTACACTTTCTGCTCTCAATTGAAGGGAGGCACAGATGCCAAGAATAAGAAATAAAACCATGTTACATGTGCCAGGAAAAGTAGGACCTCATAGAAATTCATTCGGGGCCCAAAGTGTACAGACTATGTGAATAGCGCTTAATCTACAGCAGAGTGTCCTTTGAGTGAGTTGAATTGATCGACCTATTTCTAACAAGACCTCAAGCATCTGCACGCTCTCCTATCAGCAGCACTAGGTAGGCTACAACACGTCTGCGCTTCAGGATATCAGCCTATCACGTGTTGCTCACTATGCCCGGCCCCACGTGGGTCCTCCCTGCCCCCTCCTTCACTCCTCCACCCCGCCTTCGCCACGGATCATCCAATGGTCTTGCAACTGTCTTCCTCCTCGTTTTGCAATTGGCTCAGCGCTGGAAAAGCTGTCAGTCAGGAACCCGGGTTGTCAATTAAACCCACGTTGGGTACGGCGCTGACAAATGCCTGTGCTACTCTCCCTCCTGCCTGCGAATAGTGCCTGGAATGGCTGCTTAATTAGCTTCGAATGGCTTTTCCTTTCAGCTCAAACAATCTGTCACTACCATGTGGTAAAAAGAGTCGTGCATAAAACAAAAGCAGGAAAAAAAGCCAGTAGGGGCTAAATATCAGTTTGATCCCTCCCCCACTTCAATCCCTCCTCCATGAAAACGTTTGTTGCAAACAAGGCTTTTTACCTTCACTCATTCATCCTTACTCGTTTCTAAAATTTTGATATTTTTTCCACCACAGTGTCAATTTATTCTCACCTTTGTTCTTTTGCATCAGATTTGCTGCCACATGACTGGTCTATGGTGATTTACATTGATTTACTAGTGGATTAACTAACTAACTTAAATCATGGGGCCATTATTTACTCTCAAAAGGTTGAGGGTTCACAGGCATTTTATTAAAAGAAATGCTTCTGCCTTAGACCTTCTTGAAAGCAGTAAAACTATGTTTGATGTGTTGTACGTTGGGCTTAAAATCATTTCAGTTTTGAAAATGTATCTTAATAGTGTATGTTTTTCTTATTACTACTACTTCCCCTTTTACACATAAACATTTATTATAATATTCTATTTCTAAGCTGCAAACAGAACTAGGCCTGCTCAGCACACTCTCTAATCTCACACCTACATTTGGTTTAGTTGCAATTTAACACAGTATAAGTCAATAAGTTTATCAAAATTTACATCCCTGTAGCTAGCATGCCGCCAGCCGTAGCTGTTGCTAAGCAACAACTGTATTCCTCCTCCAGTTGCTCTGACATGAGATGGGATAATAAGTCATGTACTGGGGGCTTTGCCAGCGAGATGCTCGGTGGGAGACTTCAAAGAATGTTTCCACCCAAACTCCTCCTAATGACACATTATGTTACTGTAGGTAGTCGTGGTTTTAACACCAGTAATCAGAGTAAACTTTGTATGAACATTGTGCACTTTTGGAGGGACTCTAGTAGTGATTTGCTCAGAGAACTCCATGTTGGTGCCACTGACCTGCTGATGTGTGGACATTCAAAGTGAAAGTCATACAGTCACACTGTTTATTACTTCAACTAAGAATTGGGATAAAGTGCAGCAAACTCCATATTTCAGAAAAAAATGTTAGGATAGTTTTAAACGTTGTTTATATATTGTGACAGTCCACTCCTTTACTGAAATAACATGCTCTGACCTTGAATGCACTCACATAATCGCTTCATACAGTATCTAACAAGAAACAGAGCCTGACTCTATCCACATACACCTGGGAATAATGTCACTGGGCCGTACTTAAAAAGATGAATAAAGATGCTTCATGGTCAAAACAGTCCGTCTAACTTCCTGCTGCACGTATTACTCCATGTTGTCATTAAACAAAATAAAGAGCTGCAAAGCCACTGCACTGAAGAGAAGTGAAGGCTGGGTGGGTGCCCGTGGCCTTGCAGGTATAAGATTAAAACTCTACATTCAATGTTGATATCATCAGCCACATTTCAACATCATCTCTGAACTCAAGTGTCAGGTTCTGTTGATTTCTGCAGTTGGTTGCGTGTGCTGATATTTGTCAGTTTGCTCAGAGCTGAGAATCCTGGGACCTCTTTGTGTAGGTCCAGTATGAAGATGTTGGTTATCTGGGAACTGGCAAACACAGCGGTGGTCTCCACAGGCATGAGACTCTGATTCCAGGGCCACATGCAAACAGACATTATCATACAGTTTCACCGGACACACTGAGGACCACAGATATGCGACACGCACAAACACAAACACACACAGATCCACTTTGAATCCAACTAAATAGACAGTGGCTGAGATTAGGTGGCAACAAAAGAGGAGGCTTTACCTCTAGGACGAGGGGCCAGTCCACCCTTGTAGACCTCCGCACTGTTTATTTGCACTAGAAACCCAGACGCTGTGAAACTCCCACTCTGAGGCCCTACACAAATATTGGGGCTATTTGCAGAGGTGGGTTTAATTCTTCACAGAGCAATGAGTGGCTCTTTTCACTCCCATCTCAGCAAGAGCTTGGTGAAAGGATTCCTTCAGCGTCCTTTGCTCCCTCCTACCCCACAGCATCACAGCAGCCCCAAAATAAATACAACTGGTGTGTGTTTTAAATGGCTTTGGTGGCCACTTAAAATTCAAATCCCATTTATTCTGCTTATGGTGTCACATTCTCTGCTCAAACAAACCCTCACTACAAAAACCACAGCTCCTAAAGGAAACCAGTGCTTCTGCTGTACACAGGGACCCTGATATTTCCTGACAAAAGAAACACGTCACTGTCCTCCAAAGCAGTAAGACGTTCCTGGGATGTCTGGTGTAAATGAAGAGGAATTGTTGGCAAAGTTGTTTACCAGCATCCATCAGATTAATTACTTCATCTATTCAACCGCCTACTCTTTCAAGCATCCCAGCCACTTCTCCTTGGAGCAGAGCAAAGTGGGGCCTCTTTCCCCACTGCTCCGGTCACAGCAGTGTTGAGAAGCACCCACTGACTTGGGATTATTGACATGCTTTCACAGGCAAGTTCAGGGCATGAAAGGAGACATTCCTCACCACAATGGACCCAGTGTGCGTTGCGGGGGCTGTGGACATGAATAGGGCCGCTAAGTGTATCACTGTGGCTCGTCAGCCTGTAATCAATGCAAACAAGATGAAAGGGTCTTATCAAAGGAGACAAACACAGACATGAGCGGTGTCTGAACAAAAAAGGTGAAGGCTTTTTCTGGCCGAAGTCCTGCATGTGTGTGTGTGTGTGTGTGTGTGTGTCTGTGTGTGTGTGTGTGTGTGCCTACAGTACATGCATGTTTGCATGGAGGCAGCAATAATACAGAACTCGTAAAAATGAACGTCAAGTAAATTACCAGTTTGAGATTTTAAATTAAATCCAAATCTGGTGATTTTCTATAATCCCTCAGAATGATTCCATCCAGTGTAATGAAAGACAAGACATTACTGTTTGTTGTACATGTTGTTCTATTTAAGAGGTCTGGAGATTTTAGCACTCAGCCTGTGCTCGTAGTGTGTTTAGTGTTTTTTTAAAGTCAAATCAGTGTTATAGCATCTTATTAAGTCAAGCTGACGCTATCTACGCAGCGTCAAATAGAAATTAGTTTACAGCTGTTGATAGCAAAGACCGAGCCTCTTTCCTCGACTGCTCTGCTGAGCGATAATGGACTCAGAATGCTGCTGCGCCGCTGCCTGTGATTAATAAGCTCATTTAGTCAGCACTCATTGTGACCGGGTCTGCAGGCCGGCCCAGTGGAAGCCTCTTTAGTGGGTTGGTGTTATTTTGTGTGATTACCGTCCAAGTGGCTGCTGTAAAAAGCAGGTCAACAAAGTGACCTCACCCTGTCCTTCAGCTGGAGTGTGAAAGGGAGCCGAGTGACGGTGGCGAGGCCCACTGTCTCTTTCAAGAGCAGAACATGACTAGGGAGGCTCCAAGTGTGTGTTCTATTATTCCTGTACTACACTACAGCAGCAGCAGCAGACAAACACTAGGTCTGGTCCTGTAGGTAGCACACGCAGGATGTGCTACAGGAGTAGAGGATGTGACTCACATCCAGACTCCCATTGGGAAAGGCTGTGTTAACCATCACATTGTGTCACTGGACACAACATGTATAAAAGCAGATGCCAATCTGTCCCAGGGTTAAAGTTAAAATGACTAATCTGTTAAAGTGGATTTCTACAGCAGACAACCAGTGTAGGTTCTGTGGTCAGAATATAGTTTTTGTTGTTCTGTTTGAAAAGTTATTAACAAACAAGATGCCAAAGCCAGAAACGAAGACATAAGATAGAATTTTATGGCAGTGAACCTTTGTGAGCCTAAAGCTCCACCAGTAAGAATTATGCAAGAAGTAAATCCAATCAAACCTGTAGGTAGATATTCCTTCACATCATTGGGCTAAAACTGGCTCAACTCAATAAATAAATAATAATTATGTAACAGGGAAATGGGCACTTTGCTGCACACTCGTTGGAACTGTCCCTTGGTAGCACTTTTTAAAAAGGAGGCACTAAAACCATGACGAGTGGCTCAAACCGCCCCGACCAGAACCCCACGGCTGTGGGCTGCTAAATCTTTCATGCCATCAGCACTTAGTAAAGCAGCGTTTGGGATTAACAGCTTGTATTTTAGGGATATTTACCTTCTTTTTTCTTGTCACATGTTTTTCCTCCGAGCAGTTCAGATACGGTAACGCTGCCAACTGCAGTTGCCCATAATTGGAGGATATTTGCACTCAGCCATGAGCCTTGGTGTCACAATGTAAACTTTCAATTAGAAAAAGAGGAAAAATGATTTGTATGTGGGAGCAACCCGGCTCTTAGTGACATTTCTAAATGTCTTGTCCGTGTAATAATCTTTGTTTCATCAGTCACTCAGCAGGTGACGACAGCACCGAGTTCATCACAGACCAGAGCAAAATGTGGTTTCCAAGGGAACAAGCCACTACATGCAGCGCCCCAGGACTGTAAGCAAGACGAGGTGTTTGCACTCATGTATACCTCAGGGGGAACTGTGTAGTATTTATGCATGCGCATGCAGACTATGCAGCAGCGTGCGCGACCTTGTGCGCTGCTCTCGTGCACATGCACCCACTCAGCCTTGTGAGATAAATGGAATCAGGTAAATCACCTGGGAGATTGCAGCCAAGCCATCGATTTCATGGGTCATCAGATAACGCCGGGCTTTGCTGAGCACATGCCCTTCAGCACTGGGCCAAAGCTATCATTTAGCCAGATCAATAGCTCTAATTACCCTGCCTCACCCACTGCAATAAATTCAGAACCTATCATATTATCTTCAAAGCTGGGAAAGGGAAGTATGGTTCTGCTGATGTTGTCGCAACAAGCCCTGTGTTTGGTGACTGAATCTTTACTACAATTCATTTATTACTTTCATGTGAAGGATGGATTAGATGTCACCTTGACCAACGTTCAGACAGTTGGCCACAGTTCACCAGCTCATGTTATATGTTGTAAAGTGAGTCTTGAGAAAACTGAAGTTGGGATGTGAATGATTTAGTTAAAACTAGACATAACTTCAGGAAATTTCACAAAGGACACAACATTAAGCCGATCCCTCATAAGAGTCCTCCAACTCACAGGCTTTGACAGGACGACCGGACCAGACACCTGTCAAGAGTGTGTGTAGTGATTCTTGTTAAAGTCACCGACCACAGGACGAGTTAGAAGCTCATCACTCAAAGCAAACACTGATTTCAAAGATGATGCACAGAAGGTTTCTGTGACACATCTGAAGATGCCTCACGTAGGAGACATGAAGATGCAGGATGCCGGTTTCCTAAAGAAACAGCAGACAAAGCACAAAAGCCGGGACGAAACTGAGCTGTGCAGGAGTTTCACCTTCCTGCACTGATCTGGTTGTGTTTCCTTTTAGCACTAGTTCCGATGTGTCATTAACCCAGTTCCCCACACACGCAGGCAAACAGCTTCTTGTGTTAATGTGATCTTGCAGTGCTCTTAAAGCTGCGCGTTGCCTCCAACGTGCTGAGTGCTGCCGTCCTGCGATCGGGTTGCTCCACACTCAGAGCTGCGCTGGTCCACTTCCCACGGAGGCTGCCCACTGCCCATCACCGCCCTCTGTCACTCAGCTCTGTGCCTCGAGCTCTACAGTAAATGATAAGAACCATACAGAAGCAACAGAGACGTCTCTTACACAGAGGACCTGTTTGGATCAGATTCACCTCACGTCCATAGACACAACTGGAACCTGTAACTAAGCTAAACATCAATCCAACATCTGTTAGAACTGTTGACTGTTCGCTGATTCAGCCTCAGTAGCTATTTAGAATTCCTGCACAAGCATAAGTTACATTCTATGTTATAATATGAAATGAACACATATTTAGCAGCAGCCGGGTCTGTGTGTCTGCTCATCAAAGCCTATAAACTGCACTGTGCCCATGCTGGCACATCACTGCAATGCAGGCACACGTCCAACACCTCCAAACATGCCCAGCAGCTGGCCTCGGGTCGCCGGAGCTGCTCAGCCCATAATAGAGACCGATTAGAATACCAGAGGCGAGAACTGTACCCAAGCAGTTGTTGACAAGGGATATTAAGCAAAGTGGGGCCCAGCCGCTGGGATCTGACGATACCACCAGGGAAACATGTGGAGGCCACAAGGGTTCTCCAGCGATAACTCCAGAGGAGGGTTTCACCGACAGAACCGAGTGATGAAGCTCTGTGAGACCGGGAGTGTCACCACCCGTCCAGGGTGAGGCTGTCTGGGCTGGACCGGTCCACCATCGTGCCGGATCCAAACGGTCAATGGTACTGTAGCTGTTTAATTACAAATGTGTCTGAGAGAGGGATCACTTTTAACCACATCCCTTTTATTTCTGTCTTCTCTGCTGCACACCAACACAACAAAAGCATAACACAGCACCTGACAGCAGTAGCGTGAATCCTGGCCCAGGCTGGAATAAGCAAAGCTGGAGAACTCTGAGAAGCTGAAACTAAGTGGGATGCGAAGAAATTCAACCAGTCAGTTCAGTTCAATTCAATATTATTTTATTTCTATAGCGCCATTTTACAACAGCGTTATCTCAAGACACTTTACAAAGATGTGACACAACTAAAACAGATCCAAAATACAGCAAGCCTTCGATTGTATTCAATTTGACAGCAACAGTGAAAAGAAAGAACTCTGCAGAGGAAGAAACCTCCAGCAGAAGCAGGTGGAACGTGGGCGGCCATCTGCCTTGACTGGTTGAGGAGAGGGGCGTGATTCCTCAACACAACGTGTTGCACACTGTCAAACAAAAAGCCAGGAGACACGTTTACAACCTTCAGGCTAAACTACAACTATCAGCCACTGGTTCAAGTAAATATCCAATTATTCCTTCAATGCAGCAACAAAGCTCCCACTGCTTTATATAAACACAAGCACAGAAGTATAAATCATAATTACAAAGACGATTAAAGCATCATATAAACAGTCACTAGAAGTACTTCAATGCTTTACTAATACTTCTTCCCGTCGTACTTTCAGTATTCCTTCATTCCTTCAGTAAAGCTCTGGCCTATGGGTAAACCTAATGTGGTTCATTTTGTCATTGACAGAAAGCTATTAGCGCCTCCCAACATTCCCCCAGAGAGCCATCCTCCGTGTTTAATTGTGTTTTGCTGTTCTACAAAGTGCCACCTCAGTGTAATGACTTGTTCATAATTTGTCACCACTCTGCAAAATAACCCTTTGTCCTGCTTTGCTGTTCACCTCACTGCACGGCCCAGAAAAGGCTTTCAGGGTCAGAGGAGCAGTTGGATGATCCGAGGAAGAGAAACCCGAACCGCGACGTGTTTCTTATTGTATTATGCACTTAATGCTGTGTTAGTGAGGAGACGACACCTACACTACACACTGTTAAAGGCAGCTGCTGATGACCGTCCGTCTGTTCCTGTGTCCTGCTGTGGTTTGGTGCTAATGGTCCAGACTGAGCTGAGGTCACTGGTGTGTTTTCAGCTAAAGCAGCGCTGATGTAAAAACAGACTTTCATGCACACGAGGCTTTTTTTCTGAGCTTGTTGTGGTTCAGGACTCATCTGCAGCGCTGCCTGTACGATCAACATCACCTGCACATACTCTCAGTGAACATGTGTTCCATTCCATTACACTGTACTCAGGTTGTAACTAAATGAATATGCAAAAGAGGGCTTTCAGTCGAATCAGGAGCACAGAGCTGTCGAGCAAAGGAGGCTGTTGCCAGAGGGGCCTCAGCGAAATTACAATTAAGCTGTCACAGCCAGAGTCAAGATGTCATGATCCGTGTCTTTGTTTCTAGTTGTTCCCTGTTTTCACGTCATGTCCTGCTTGTCTTATTTTGGTTCCAGTTTCCGTTTCCTGTTTTATTTTGGTAGTCTCCCGGTCTCTGTTTTGTGTTCTAGCTTTACTTCCGGTTTCTTGTCTTGTCACAGCTGTCCCTGCTCATTACCCACACCTGCACTCTGTTAGTCATCAAGTCACTGTGTATTTAACCACCACCTGTGTCCTTAGTTCCCTGCCAGATTGTCGTATTCGAGTCCCATGAGTGTTCGTGTTTCTCCAGTGTATTCGAGTCTCATTAGTGTTTCGTGTTCCCTGAGTGTTCCTAGTTTCCCGTGCTTTTGTGTTTCGTGTTCCGTGCTCATCGTGCCTGTTCCTGTTTTGCCTTGCTCCGTTTATCCTGCCTGTGAAAGAACCTGGACTACTACCTGACCGTGAGTTTTGCCTGTTCCTTGCCTGTACTTTTGCCGAGCCATTCTTGTGTATGACCTGGACCGACTGACCGTGCCTTGGATAATAAACCTCTTTGATTATACCTCGCCTCCGTGCTGTGCATGTGGGTCCGCCGCCTGCCCGAGTCCCTGACAGAACAATCTGGCCAAACTTGGACCCAGCCAGCACTTAGCCTCCGGTCAGGTCAGTGACTGTTTTTCCTTGTTTTTTTACGGCGAATATAACTCTCCCGCGGAAGTATGGAGTTTACCTGCGCCGAGCTACCCAGCGACCTACATAAGTATTTCGAGATCCTTGCGGAGGATTACCGACGGGCTAGTAACTCGGAGGATCAGCGCAGCGCCGTAGAGGTGGCAATAGTGACGCTGGAGGACGATGACACCGCGTTAGATCACCCCAGCGTTCATCGCCTCTACGAGCGACTATGCGCGAAGTTTGATGAATTAAGCGACACGCTCTGTACCACGCCAGCGCCAGTCGCACCGCCTATGGTTTCGGTTTCCTCCTCCCCGCCCCGTCGGATCGTCGTGCCTACACCAACCTGCCCAGCTCCATGGTTATTTCCCTGGGAGGATTTCCTGCTCTCACGCGGCCCTCAGTCTCCAGTTCCGCCGCGCGCTGCCCAGACCCCAGTTCAGCCGCGCGCTGCCCAGACCCCAGTTCAGCCGCGCGCTGCCCAGACCCCAGTTCAGCCGCGCGCTGCCCAGACCCCAGTTCAGCCGCGCGCTGCCCAGACCCCAGTTCAGCCGCGCGTTGCCCAGACCCCAGTTAAACCGTGTGTTACTCATGCCCCGGTGCAGCCCTGTCGTCTCCAGGCCCCAGCCCAGTCGAACCTAGTCCAGACCCCAGTTCAGCCGTGTGTTGCCCAGACCCCAGATCAGCCGTGTGTTGCCCAGACCCCAGATCAGCCGTGTGTTGCCCAGACCCCAGATCAGCCGTGTGTTGCCCAGACCCCAGATCAGCCGTGTGTTGCCCAGACCCCAGATCAGCCGTGTGTTGCCCAGACCCCAGATCAGCCGTGTGTTGCCCAGACCCCAGATCAGCCGTGTGTTGCCCAGACCCCAGATCAGTCGTGTGTTGCCCAGACCCCAGATCAGTCGTGTGTTGCCCTGACCCCAGTTCCGTCCTTGTCCCCGTCAGAGGGCGCTGTCCGTCTGACGACTGTTAACCCCACCCAATCAGGCCCGACGTCTCCCCCGTCGAGCTCGGCAGCTGTAAGCTGTCATGCCAGCTCCGGAGGGGACGCCGCTCCAGTCCCTGTCGGCCATGTTGCGGCCGTTCCAGTCCCTGTCGGCCATGTTGCGGCCGTTCTAGTTCCTGTCGGCTCCTCAGAGGAGGACGCCGTCCCTGTTCCCGTCGGCCATATTGAGGCCGTTCTAGTTCCAGTTCCTGTCGGCTCCTCAGAGGAGGACGCCGTTCTAGTTCCTGTCGGCCAAGTAGAGGCCGTTCCAGTCCCTGTCGGCCATGTTGCGGTCGTTCCTGTCCCTGTCGGCCATGTTGAGGTCGTTCCAGTTCCTGTCGGCCATGTTGAGGTCGTTCCAGTTCCTGTCGGCCATGTTGAGGTCGTTCCAGTTCCTGTCGGCCATGTTGAGGTCGTTCCAGTTCCTGTCGGCCATGTTGAGGTCGTTCCAGTTCCTGTCGGCCATGTTGAGGTCGTTCCAGTTCCTGTCGGCCATGTTGAGGTCGTTCCTGTTCCTGTCGGCCATGTTGAGGTCGTTCCAGTTCCTGTCGGCCATGTTGAGGTCGTTCCAGTTCCTGTCGACCAAGTTGAGGTCGTTCCTGTCCCCGTCCCTGTCGACCAAGTTGAGGTCGTTCCAGTTCCTGTCCCTGTCGACCAAGTTGAGGTCGTTCCAGTTCCTGTCCCTGTCGACCAAGTTGAGGTCGTTCCAGTTCCTGTCCCTGTCGACCAAGTTGAGGGCGTTCCAGTTCCTGTCCCTGTCGACCAAGTTGAGGTCGTTCCAGTTCCTGTCCCTGTCGACCAAGTTGAGGGCGTTCCCGTAGGCCAAGTTGAGGGCGTTCCCGTAGGCCAAGTTGAGGGCGTTCCCGTAGGCCAAGTAGAGGGCGTTCCCGTAGGCCAAGCAGAGGTCACCCCTGTCTTTGACCCCGTTCCTGTCGACCCTGTAGCGGTCGTTCCAGTCCCCGTTCCTGTCGACCCTGTAGCGGTCGTTCCAGTCCCCGTTCCTGTCGACCCTGTAGCGGTCGTTCCAGTCCCCGTCACCCGTGGAGCCGCAGCGCCCGCCGGCCCCCAGGAGGAGGTCGCGCTAGCCGTAGTTCCTGCGCACCTCCAGGAGGAGGTCGCGCCAGTCGCAGTTCCTGCGCACCTCCAGGAGGAGGTCGCGCCAGTCGCAGTTCCTGCGCACCTCCAGGAGGAGGTCGCGCCAGTCGCAGTTCCTGCGCACCTCCAGGAGGAGGTCGCGCCAGTCGCAGTTCCTGCGCACCTCCAGGAGGAGGTCGCGCCAGTCGCAGTTCCTGCGCACCTCCAGGAGGAGGTCGCGCCAGTCGCAGTTCCTGCGCACCTCCAGGAGGAGGTCGCGCCAGTCGCAGTTCCTGCGCACCTCCAGGAGGAGGTCGCGCTAGCCGCAGTTCCTGCGCACCTCCAGGAGGAGGTCGCGCTAGCCGCAGTTCCTGCGCACCTCCAGGAGGAGGTCGCGCTAGCCGCAGTTCCTGCGCACCTCCAGGAGGAGGTCGCGCCAGCCGCAGTTCCTGCGCACCTCCAGGAGGAGGGTTGCGCCAGCCGCAGTTCCTGCGCACCTCCAGGAGGAGGTTGCGCCAGCCGCAGTTCCTGCGCACCTCCAGGTGGAGGTTGCGCCAGCCGCAGTTCCTGCGCACCTCCAGGAGGAGGTTGCGCCAGCCGCAGTTCCTGCGCACCTCCAGGAGGAGGTTGCGCCAGCCGCAGTTCCTGCGCACCCCCAGGAGGGGGTCGCGCCCGCCGCAGTCCCGGCAGACCCCCAGGAGGGGGTCGCGCCCGTCGTAGTTCTTGCCGACCTCCAGGAGGGGGTCGCTCCCGCCGTAGTTCCTGCCGACCTCCAGGAGGGGGTCGCTCCCGTCGTAGTTCCTGCCGACCTCCAGGAGGGGGTCGCTCCGTCGTAGTTCCTGCGAACCTCCCAGTGAGGGGTAGTTCCTGCCGACCTCCAGGAGGGGGTCGCTCCCGTCGTAGTTCCTGCCGACCTCCAGGAGGGGGTCGCTCCCGTCGTAGTTCCTGCCGACCTCCAGGAGGGGGTCGCTCCCGTCGTAGCTCCTGCCGACCTCCAGGAGGGGGTCGCTCCCGTCGTAGCTCCTGCCGACCTCCAGGAGGGGGTCGCTCCCGTCGTAGCTCCTGCCGCCCTCGGGGCCCCCCCCTCCTGCCGACCTCCAGGAGGGGGCCGCTCCCGTTCCGGCTCCGGCCGCATCTGCTTCGGTTCCTGCCTCTCGTCGCGGTGGTCCAAGGAGGACGCCGCTGGTTCCTGCCTCGTCTCTGCCTTTGCTGCCGGACTGGTGGCCTCGCCCTCGGTGCATCCTGCTGCTGGGATGGCGCTGCCTCCTGCGGCGCCGTCCGCCTCGACTCCTCAACCGCCTGGATCAGCGTCCGCCTGGAGGACGCTGCCATGCGGGGTGGTCCCCGGGGACATCGTCCCAGCTCAAGGGCACTAAGAGTGCCATCCTGGCTCAGCGGCTGCTGGGCAGGGTCTCGCCACGCCATCACCCTCCGTGAGGGAATCCCTGAACTTCATGTTTTTCCTGGTCATGGACTTTTGTAGTGTTTGTGGACTCTTGTTTTGGCCCTCCTCCGGTCCTCCCTCCACCCACCCTGCTCATGTACCTTGAGGGGTAGGGATTCGGTCCCTCCGCCTGGGACCACCCTCCGCCCGCCCTGGTTTGGGGGGGGAGGTTTCCGTAGGCGCCGTGGAAGGCGCCATAGGGGGGGGGGTACTGTCATGATCCGTGTCTTTGTTTCTAGTTGTTCCCTGTTTTCACGTCATGTCCTGCTTGTCTTATTTTGGTTCCAGTTTCCGTTTCCTGTTTTATTTTGGTAGTCTCCCGGTCTCTGTTTTGTGTTCTAGCTTTACTTCCGGTTTCTTGTCTTGTCACAGCTGTCCCTGCTCATTACCCACACCTGCACTCTGTTAGTCATCAAGTCACTGTGTATTTAACCACCACCTGTGTCCTTAGTTCCCTGCCAGATTGTCGTATTCGAGTCCCATGAGTGTTCGTGTTTCTCCAGTGTATTCGAGTCTCATTAGTGTTTCGTGTTCCCTGAGTGTTCCTAGTTTCCCGTGCTTTTGTGTTTCGTGTTCCGTGCTCATCGTGCCTGTTCCTGTTTTGCCTTGCTCCGTTTATCCTGCCTGTGAAAGAACCTGGACTACTACCTGACCGTGAGTTTTGCCTGTTCCTTGCCTGTACTTTTGCCGAGCCATTCTTGTGTATGACCTGGACCGACTGACCGTGCCTTGGATAATAAACCTCTTTGATTATACCTCGCCTCCGTGCTGTGCATGTGGGTCCGCCGCCTGCCCGAGTCCCTGACACAAGAACAGCCTCTTCAGGCCTTTCTCTCGTTAATTGGGATTCGGGGAGTACCTGGGTCTCCTTGGTAGCGAGGTTCAAGTGATTGTTAGTGAATGACAGAACAACTCCTCAAGCAGTTCCATCTTCCAGGCCCGAGAAGATGAGATTGTTATGAAACGTGATCAGCAGCCTCTCAGGGGTCATGATGGAGCTTCAGTAACTACACAAGTACGCACTTTAGTTCATGGTCTTTGTAGCATCACTCACAGATGTTTTAGAAACCGACTGAAGGGCCCCTTAAAAACAGACAGTTCTCACTCAAAGCAGTGCACACGCAGCACCACCTCATCCAGGGTCAGGCTGCTTTCAGCTTATGTCTTTATAATGTGCAGCAGCTATTAAAAGCTATGCAAAGGTTTACCAGTTACAACTCAACAACTATAAAACTGCTCAGTAACAAGAATTTAGGATGTGGCGGCATGTGGTGGTGATGTGCACGTCAGCTACGCAAATGTTTGTTAACCTGGACTCACTGTCTGGAGACCAAACACACAAGATGTTGATTAATCCCTTTATATTTAGAATGAGTCCCCGTCTGAGTGAGGAAGGAGTGGGCAGAGGGAGGATTTAACCTTAATGCCAAGCTGTTTAAAGCAGTAAGACAGTTACAATAGTCTGGGTCAAAGAGGTGGCCACAATTAAATCTCCACCGAAGCGCATCGCTGCCTTGAAGTCGTTTATGTGCTCCCAAAGATAGCAGTTAATGAGATTAAAGGAGTAGCCAGCGAAAGGAGGCGGATGGAGCTGAAGACAAGCTGTACTGGCTCAGACTGCGGGAGGAACAGCACGGCTCTCATCAGAGCTCTGTTACTGTCAAATGAGAAAACCTCAGTAAAACACAGATGTCAGAACATAATGACACTTTTTATTGTGTCAGGTTAGATGTAAACACGTGAGGAGGATCCAGAAACATCTGATGCAGACAGAAACATGTGTGTCTTGATTTACATGCTTGTTTGGTCGCAGCTAACGCTTAGATTTGCTTATTTGTCTAAATTTGCATGTCTCCTGCCCCACTGACAGCTGGGACAGGCTCCAAAATGCCCGCGAGCCTTATGACGACTAAGTGGAAGAAGATGAGTGAGTGCCTGGTGGCGTCTGCAGGAGGAAACCCAAGCTGCACCGCATCACAGACCACCGATATTTAACATGTCAGAGCTGTTGATGAGCTGCGTCGGGCGCCCACAGCTCCTAGTGGATCTGCTGAGTGCAGGCTGAGCAGTGGTACGTCTATGCTGATCCATCCCACGTCTGCCTGAGGTGCAAAGCAGCACCGGGGGCCAAACATTTCTATGCGTCAGCTTGTTTTAGCCACAAAGGTGAACCAGCGTCTCTCCAGATACGAGGCTCCACACATGCACGTCCGCGCTGCACAACGCTGCAGGCGTCACCCAGCTGTTAGTGGAATACAGCACTACTGTACGCGGCCAAGTTCACCAATAAGCTGTACGTCACCTCCACGTCCAGCACATGTATCTGCCGCATATGCTCCACACACTGTCGCCTCGTCCTGATTGATAAAATATTGATTGCAGTGTTTCCTTGTTGCTAATTTAACCCCGCTACACATCCAACACTCCAGTTTAATTATCTGCCCTGGGTGTTAGAGCACCTCGTCTTGCTGAGTGCTGGGGCTGTAAACATCTTGATGTGATCTGGGCCTGACACACTCTGAGAGTGATTAAGCAAATCAACACAAATTAATGAAACTAATAAATCACTGCATGTGATGGCAATTTTCCTGCTTGTCGTTGCTGATGAAGATCTCAAACCCTTTTTTTACAACGCTTTAATTATGTGCTTCTGCCATGAGATTTCTGTAAAACAGCACCACTACGGCACACGCTGCACAAGCAAGGGCAATTATGATGAACTGAAAGCTGGAAACATAAATTACACTGGGTCCTGTGCTGGTGAGATTCATTTACTGAAGCTCGACTCAACCGCATCATGCTGCGATCCTCGCTTCCCTCTCTCATCCAACTTCTTGGAGTTCAGTTAACTTTTGAGACCATCCTTAAAGTGAAAAAACAGCAAGAACCTTTCAAAGCTGGTTCTCAGCCAACACTGACCATCTGTGGTCCACATTTTGAGCAGAGGTTGAAGAAGTCAACAGTATCAAAGAGATGCTCATGTGCCTGGAGCAGCCAACAAATAAAAGGCCTGGATGAAGAAGTGCAGGCACAATCTGGACTCTATTCACAAGATGGTTCCATTAAAAGCAGCAGCTGACAAGGCGAACAAGCCAAGAGCCTCCTCATAGGCAGCAGCCACAGACTGAGCGTGAACATAATTGGAGGAGCAACTGATTGCATTTGCAGCTGAGTGACAACCCACCAGGAGAGGAAATGAAGTCAGCAGAGTTTATCCAGCGAAGGTTTGTAAATCCTGACTTTGAAACAGGACAAAGATCACATTTGCTGGCTCTGTGCTCGCTGACACAGGCCAAACATCACATTTGGGGCCTGTAAAGTCAAATGTACAATACAAGGAATTCATATTAGCAAGTGAGGCTAGATTTCATCAAGTGATCGTGAAGGTTATGGACAATTTATGAGTCCAAAGGTCCAGGCAGTGATGGGGAAACAATGTGGGCTTTGCAGAAACATTGAAGCTTTGAGCAGCGGTCCTAACTTTTCTGGACTGTCCCAACCTACGGGACGATCCGGTTCCAGACACAGTCCTCACCCTGAGGTGAAGCAGCTTCCCTGACATGAACAGGTGTCACTGCAGTTTCCCCAGCGCTTGGACTCAGCTCTACATTAAAAGACAACCCACAGTAGAAAAAACGAATACTTTATCAACCAGTTCAGGGATGTGCGCTGATAAAAACCTAAATGTCTGTGTAACCCAGGTTACCAGGTTTCTATTCTCCTTGTCATTTCATTTAAATTATATTATTATTATAGTATTTTTGATTTAAAGTTTTCAGTGCACAAATACATATAAATAAGTGTAATATTTTAAGTTTGCGTGTCTTCAGCAAGGGGTTAATGTGATGCGATGTGTGTCCGATCAGACACTGTCATGAGTTACGGGTGATGTCAAGTTGTCTGGGTGCTAACGGTGCTAACGGCGCTAACAGCGCTAACGTTTCGCAACAACATCGATGAAGCCTTTTGTAGAAGAGAGACAGATAATTCAGTTTTCCTTGTTGCTGCTGTGATGAACAGGGTTTTTGACCGTGGATTGGTGAGAGAATGGTGTATTCTGAGTGAGTTATGCTTGTTAGCCGTTACAGCTAGCTTGCTAGCTTGGTAGCCGCATGAGCTTTGCTAAGTTTCTATCACTGAACTCCTGTGTCATGCATTTATGCTGCAGTGTTTGTGTGTGATGGTTGAACCTCTGGTGAGTGAGTTACTTATGCTTCCTTAGTAATATGTGTATATGCTAATGTTAGCATGTGGTGAGGAGGTGTTGAGTTTGTGTTATGTAAGAATAAAACCCTGTTCATATGTTTTTATTTGAGAGTGGTAGTGAAATGATGTTGGTGCCAATTTTGTTTCCTGTTAATATTTTAAAAATATGTTCAGTTTATCTAAAGAACAGTAAGAATTCACTGGTTATATTATCATTGTTGTCGTGTAATTAAAACTTTTTTACTTTTTTTAACTTTAAAATATTACTTGATTTTACTTGTTTTACTTGATTTAGGGTTGTTATTTTTCTTGTATTGTTAATACTGCTACTGTCCATTCTATACTGCTCCTCTATACTTCTGTTCTGTTGTCCTATTTAATGTCTCCTTGCTGCTGCAGACAAAAGAATGATCTTATCTTAAGAATAATTACAGGTAAATGCACTTATGTATATGTTAATATGTATTTAGTCTTGACAATATTCTTGTAATCCTCTTTTGGCCTACATAGGCCGGGTCTTTTTCTTTCCTTGGTTTGTGTTCCTGATTTCCACATGGGAGGATTTCTTCTGCTGGGATTTTCCCTGTCGGGAATCTGCCTGTGTAAAGGCAGATGGGAACCCCAGTGGCAGTGGTGAGCCATCCAACACAACTGAAGAAGAAGAAGAAGAACAAGAACAAGAACAAGAAGAACAAGAACAAGAACAAGAACAAGAACAAGAACAAGAACAAGAACAAGAACAAGAACAAGAACAAGAAGAGGACCAAGAACAAGAAGAGGACCAAGAACAAGAACAAGAACAAGAACAAGAACAAGAACAAGAACAAGAACAAGAACAAGAACAAGAAGAACAAGAACAAGAACAAGAACAAGAACAAGAACAAGAACAAGAAGAACAAGAAGAACAAGAACAAGAACAAGAAGGCAGCCCTTTTTTGCTCATTATCACATACAATGTAACGATGAAATTGGTCTTTTGCATTTAACCCATCTCCTGGAAGAGCAGTGAGCTGCCATGCAAGGCGCCCTGAGCCACCAAGCCAACTGTGATCTCGTATGAGTGGGACGTATATTGATTTAGTCATTTTGTGTTTGTTACAGTCTCTTGCCCTCCGTCTTTACAATGTAATGTCAGTCCATGTCCATATATTTCTTATGATTTATCATTTTACCCTCGCCATCCTTTATCATTTACCTAAATATCAAAAGCAATATGACTGATATTAATTTAGATTAAGATAAGTAAGTTATTATAACTTAATTTATATACTTTTAAATTGCATAATTTTAATTTTAAATTGCAAAAACAGAAGATAATCTTATACAGTGTGGTGTCAACATTAACAAAGTCCATTTGAAGAAACATTGCATTTTCATTATCAGTACATTTATAGGAACCATCATTACAGCAAGTCAACGGTCTTGTCCATGCAGGTTTTCCTGGTCCCAGATAATCAGAATAATATAAAACAATTATCTTCTGGTCAACAGGGAATTTTAAACAGAATGGAGCTGAATGTCCAGCTCCTGGCTTCTCCAACACAGGCCTTAAGGACATGCTTTACACTATCGGTGTCTGCAGAATGAGCCCAACCTCCTGAGAGGCCACATTTTGCCATCACGTTCCATACTGTTAGCATGAAGCTAACTGTAAGGAGCAAACATTCAATACAGAGCAAAGCAAATACAACACAAAGCAAAAAGAAGGAAGCAAGCAGAAAACCAGAGGCTGAGGAGGAAACAACAATTCACAGGCTCTAAAGTGTTGCAACTGTGAAAACAATGACGTTCCAGTTGTGTGTCGCTTATTTCTGTGGCTGCAGCAGTTAACCCCACATCCATGAATTCGTTTGTGGGGTTTTGTCTCTAATGTGTCACAGAGCGTCTTCCTGATCACTTCAGTGTGATCTGTCATTTTCTCTCCCCACAGACTCCTTACTTCGATGGAGATGGAAAGTGGCGTGACAGTGATGTGAAGGGGCTACACGGACTGTCAGGACGGATGGTTATCCTGAGAGACACACACACACACACACACACACACACACACACACACACACACACACACACACACACACACACACACACACACACTGTACAATCAAGCTAAGATCACTCAATCTGACGGTGTGGAGAAGCGGCTGAGGGACGCGTCACAGCTCCTACTCCTCAACATTCACGTTTCACAATAAACATGAGCTCAGCGTGTTAATAACCTATAACACGACCTTGAGCTTGTCACGACCTTGTGACTTCAGATGTCACATTCTCTCCTGCACATCTCCAAGATCTGAGGCGACACCGTGGACCTGGCTGAGCCCACGGGTCCATTCAGGCTAAGTGGGACGAACCCGTCCTCTGCTGGCACAGACGCCTGTAACTCTTTCCGTTCTTTATCTGTGGGCGGCTGCAATCATATCCAGAGGTGGTGACTTCTGCTCACTTGATGGATACTTAAGTGATGCTCTACGCATAGCGCAGCGTTTAAAGCACCGTGTGTGATCCACAGGCAGACCCTGCACCACTGAACCACACGTACAGTAGGACCCACATGGATTCACAGCACAAAAGGGAAGAGGGCCAGAGAAATGAAAGCAGACGTAGTCTACTGACCATCAGATCACTACAAACACACGCATGGGCTCTGAAGCAGATGCATCACAACAAATCAGAGCGGCTCCGGCCTGACTGTGCAGCGATGAGAGCCCTCTGCCGCCCCGCTGCCAGCAGCCAGGAGGCCTTTGTTTGAGAGCCTCAGACGTTTCCACAGCAGCGCTGCCTCTTAAGACCTCGCCTGCGACTCTGTGCTCCACTTAGACCTCGAGTATGAAAGCCGCAGGGGAGATGAAACGCACACAGACACAGAGGAAGCGGTGGGGGAGGTCACTCTGGTACACAGTCAGCCTATGGTACGACACACTGCGTCACAGACTGGGACGACCTCAGCCTCCGCCGCTGTGTCTGCAAGTGTGTGTCAGTGTCAGCGTGCATGAGAGACGCTCATGAGCGAGCTCACAGTTCCCTCTCGTTATTTTTAACCACAACTGTAGTGTCTGAATGGGGAAGTGAGTCTGTCTGGTTTTGTGTCTTGCTTCAGGAACCGATCGCCTCCTTCTGTCTCTTTCTCTGTGAGAGGGGAAATAAACCAAACCTTCAAAAACGATATGCAAGGCTGAGCTGCTCCGTGTTCGGCTCCGTGCTGCTTAGCGGTGTTTTGTATGAAGTCGAGTGCGTTTCTGTGCAATAGTGTCGAGGGCGAGAGAAATGAGAGGAAGAGAGAAAGTCTGCTAATGAGCAGCGTGTATGAGCTGACGGCAGCTCAGCCAGCACACGTCCTGGGAGACGAGCAGCACAACGTAGCCCCAGTGTGAGAGCAGTAATTAGTAGGACACGGCTGGAGGACGAGCAGCAGGTGTGTGTGTGTGTGTGTGTGTGTGTGTGTGTGTGTGTGTGTGTGTGTGTGTGTGTGTGTGTGTGTGTGTGTGTGTGTGTGTGTGCGCGTGCGTGTGTCTGCTGTAACACGGTGAAGACGCGCACGTTGACCCCTCATGTATGAACGCATGGTTACAGGATCTCAGCAACAACAAAGGACTCGAACGCGTTCAGTCAACAGCAGTTCATTTACTCATGAACTAGAGCTTAGTCAAAACAGATCATTTTAAATATCTTGTTTATTCAGCACAAGTTCGTAGTGATGGTTGATCATCAGTGAATTTGAGCTGTTATAAATTCAAGCGCTTTCTTTTTATAGCCACACACGAACACAAACAAACGTCAGCAGCCCAGTTTTCGTTCTTAGTTGCAGCCACAGCAGAAGATAATGTGCAGCAGCATCTGCCACAATCATCATTCATGATGCTTTGTCTCGTCGCTCCAAACCCGATGAAATCTAGCTGAACCGATCCCTGATTGGACCCATGGGTCCGACTGGATGCAAATACAAAATGATGCAACATGTAAATGTCACCAGATGGGATCTTTTTATGCTGCGTATAATGAGATCCCATTAGCTTAGAGTCTCCCACTGGATTGGGAACCAATAATTTAAGAGATTACTGGTCTCTTGATGAGGTCAGCTGGGTTTGTAGGTTGGACGTCTGATTGCTGCTCTGCCTTGGAGACACCTGTGGGCTGGGTCGGGTCGGGTCGGGCCGGGCCCACCCCGGCGTCTCGTCCCCACTGCTCTGTCAAACAGCCAAAAGGATCTACAGCACAGACGGACTGTGACTGCGTGTGAGAGTGAAAGGAAAAGTGAGTGAGTGTGCTGTATCTGTATACAAACCACAGCTTTGCTCCATGCTGTAATTTACGCTGCCGCCGAAACCGCTGCTGCTGCTGCTGCTGCTGCTGCTGCTGCTGCTGCTGCTGCTGCTGCTGCTGCTGCTGCTGAGGCTGCTGCTGAAGCTGCTGCTGAAGCTGCTGCTGAAGCTGCTGCTGCTGAAGCTGCTGCTGCTGCTGAAGCTGCTGCTGCTGAAGCTGCTGCTGCTGCTGCACAGCTCCTCTGGCCTTCTCACTGGCTGGGCTTGGCTAGCGCTATACTAACCCATGACTGTTTGTTTATCTTGCAGGCAGAACCGACCATTAAAAGTGGGCCCTCATTCAAAAGCACAAAAACAGACGCTTGTCATGTTCGAGGGCTGTAATTGCAGCTCTGGCGTGATGTTTTTATTTTCTCTCTGACCTCGTTGGATAAACTCAAGAAGCCACTTAACATGGGGCTTGGCTTCCACAGCCCAGAGAGAGTATTAAGACACATGCAGTCATGGGAGACACGCTTTCCTCCCTGCTTTTTAAAGTCGTAGCTGGGAGCACTTGCTGCTCTCCTACACATATAAAAGAGCGGCTACCTGTTACTTTATGTTGATGTTCGCATGCACTACCTTTAAATCTTACGCATTAACACTGGCACCGAGATCACAGCGAACCTGTTAAATGCTACCACACAAGCAGTAAATGATCTGTTTACTGCAGGAAACAGGCGTCTTTAAATTAGCCTCCTGCTGATTGCAGTGTGGATAAAACAATCCTGCCCCACAATGGCAGGGATGTGAACAAACCCGTCTTTTGCTATAACGTGTTCCCTGAAACACGTGAACTCATGCTGTCTTGTTTCTTGGAAGTGTTGACAAGATGGAGCTCCCAGGTTTCAAACTTCACTTGAGGTTGTCATCAATTAAGCTGGAGACACAGAAAACTCTGGGGACAGAGTCTCTCTCGTCTCTTAGTCTCTGCTTAGTGTCATTATAAAATATGCAATTATAGTCACACAAAGGCAGAAGCCTTCACTGCCAGAATGAAAAACATCAGAGTGAAAAGAAAGACAACGCGATTCAATGGAGGAAATTGGTCTCTATTTTCCATGTGACAGCACAGACCGGGGCGTCAATCTGGTAGAAGAGGAATTAGGTGCCATTAAAGGTTAGGGCGGGCTAATTACTCCAACAAGACATCCAGACACGTCCAGATCAACCCACAGTCTAGTTGTGCTGGTGATGAAGCGCTCGGAGACTCTGAGAAACAGGAAGGTACAGTTTCCCAGACACGAGCTGCTGCTAAACGATGTTCAGAGATCATCTTCATACGATGTGCAGGAACCACAGTCAACGCGAGACGCAAACGTAAGATAAGACGTTAAGATGTGAAAATACAAACTCTTTCGCACCTGAAGGACAAAAACACCCCAACGTCTTGGGCTCCATTTGAGGTTTGCCGTTTGTGAGCGTGCGGCCGAGGGAGTGAGCGAGCGTCAGACAGGGAGTGGTGCCTTCTAAACAATGAGCTGTCAAAGCCCACCAGTAAACTGTTGTGGAGTAAGTGTATGCTGCAGCCAGGTCATGGTGGTGGGCGTGTGTGTATGAAGGAAGCCACGCTGGGTCACTCAGTGTGTGTGTGTGTGTGTGTGTTGGTATAATTGTAAAGCTGTGTGGCCAGTGGAAAGTGAGAGGAATCCACATCTGTTAATGGTCTGAGGTCCACTGTCAAACATTCTCTGAGTGTTTGCTCCTCTGGACCCAACAGCTCAGCAGGAGATCCGGTCTCCTCCCTGGACCCTCAGAGCCCAGTTGGTGCTGAGCTCCACTCCTCAGGCTGGAGGAAAGGCCGCCTTCGCCCTTTTGTGGTATGAACTAAGTGATGGTGTTTGTTGGTGTCCCAAACGGACCACATCTGGAGTCCTCCCCGTCCTCCGCTCCGCTCTGAACATCCCACCCAGTGACAGGGCTGAGGCCGCGGAGCTGCTTGTCTGGATGAGACCACAAACCGCCGGCTGCCGTCTCCGGCCTCCTCCGTGGACCTGACTACGGCTTTATTACAGACTGGGATCTGGAGCTGGAGCTGGAGCTGGAGCTGGAGCTGGAGCTGGAGCTGGAGCTGGAGCTGGAGCTGGAGCTGGAGCTGGAGCTGGAGCTGGAGCTGGAGCTGGAGCTGGAGCTGGAGCTGGAGCTGGAGCTGGAGCTGGAGCTGGAGCTGGAGCTGGAGCTCGCTGCGTGCGTGTCTGTACACATCACCGGTTCGGAGCCTTCGCTTCTCTTTGATCCACTCAGTTCTTTGGTCTGAGCATGTGTTTCTGATACTTTAATCACTCAGAGAGGGAGAAGTATCTGCTGAGCCCAACTCAAAGCTTTCACCCTGGACTTCTCTTAAGGAGACCGTCCGCTCCACTTCAGGGACCACAAAATGGATGAGTGGCAGTTTTGGGTTATACTTTAGTGCACGAAACCTTCACAATGCGTCACCTGACTGCTTCCTTTACTACATTAAAACAAAAGCACATCAAGCCCCGGCCTCCCTGAGCTGACACTACGCCCAAGACTGCAGGAGTAAAACAATGACATGGAAAATACATACAAATACATGCACATACATGTATGTAGAGTCCGTCCACATGACAGGAAGCGTCGGCTGGATGCCGCACGCTGCCGTCAGTCAATGGGTTGAGGTCCGAGGAAAAGCCGCACACTCTGAACCTAAACGACCAACCTTAGAGCTAGAACCAGGCTGGAAAGAGCCTTTGTTCTGAATGCTAATAATCTGCAGCACGTCTACTTTTTGATCCATGTTTCATTTCGTCTCTCCCTCTTTTCCTCCTCCTCTGTCTGGATCAGTGCTCCCCCTCCTCCTCCCTCTTCTTCTGTCTCTGTCCATTTACATCCCATCTCTTCCCTTCTGGTTCTGCCTCGAACCCTCCATCACCTCCAACCGCTCTGTTCTTCTTTGTGGCTGTGGAGTAGTAACGAAGTGATGAGTGGGTGGGTGTGTGCTCACATTCCACCACCTCCTGCAGTCGTCCATCTCCATTAGTGAGCGCACACTGGACAGATCTGTGTGTCAGACACTCGTGTACGTTCAAACAGAAGCGGTCATTTATTTCACCAAGCAGTAACAAAAACTAGAGAGAGAAACCAGCTCATGTATGCAGCACTAAAGAGACAGTAGAAGTTCACCTCGCTCTGGAATGACCTGTGTGGCTCCGTCCTCATACCGTTGTCTTCATCACCCAAATCTCTCCCCTCAGAAAAAGCCCAAAGCTGTCCCTGCTAAGTCCGTATAATAGCAGCCTGAAATCGATGTGTGGAAGCAAAGGCCTCTTGCATCAGAGCCCCGCTGGCCGAGCTCCTCCACTAAGGCTTTAAATCACTAGATTATTGGTTTTATGAGTGTGACCCATGTGAAAATAATTGCTAATGTTCCAAGAGTAACCAGTGGAAAGGCGGGTAATGGGGCAATTTATACATTCTGATTGTAATACATGGAAAGCATCCAGGCCATCTCCTCACTGTTATTTTATGGCTGCTCATAAAAGCAGGTCAAGCAGCAACAACAGGTGCAGCGACTACAGCTATTAAAATCAATACAGCTGTCGCAGAGCCTGTTGTTGCTGCTCGTTAGTTTTTCAGGAGCGCCAGTATCTGTAGGACAATAAAAGAATACAGTTGGTTGCGTTGTAGAAGAGAAAGCAGCTGGAAGTCAGAGCAGACTCAGCATCAGCCTCATTGGTTCATCACTGTCCTCTAGTCCAACAGCTGCGTGGGGTCAAAGCCCTGCTCAAGGGCAGCACGCTGGCAGGGAAGAAGCACGAGTCCCACTCGCCTCTCGCTCTCCCACTGGTCCAGTCAGGAGCCGTGCGAGCGTGCGCTGGTCCGGCTGAGCAGCTGAAGAGCTTGTTAATATCTGTCCACGTGCTGCTCATGTTTTAAATAATGTTTGTGTGCGTGTGTGCGTGTGTGTGTGTGTGTGTGTGCGTCTGTGTGTGTGTGCGTGCGTCTGTGTGTGTGTGTGCGTGTGTGTGTGTGTGTGTGTGTGTGCGTGTGTGTGTGTGTGTGTGTGCGTGAGTGTGTGTGTGTGTGTGCGTGTGTGCGTGCGTCTGTGTGTGTGTGCTGTGTATGGTGTGTGTGTGGGTGTTGGGGTGCGTGCTGGTGGGTGTGTGATGGTGTGTTTGTGTGGGGTGTGTGTGTGGTTGTGTGAGTGCGTCTGTGTGTGGTGGTGTGTGTGTGCGTGCGCGTGTGTGTGGGTGTGTTGGGGGGTGTGCGTGAGTGGTGTGTGTTGCGTGTGTGTTGTGTGTTGTGTGTGCGTGCATGTGGTGTTGTGGTGTGGTGTGTGGTGTGTGTGTGTGTGTGTGTGTGTGTGTGCGTGCGTCTGTGTGTGTGCGTGTGTGCGTGCGTCTGTGTGTGTGTGTGCGTGCGAGCGTGTGTGTGCGCGCGCGCGTGCGTGTGTGTCCGAGAATCGTTGCGTATCTGAGAGCATGATTATTTTATGAGCAAACAGTGTCGACACATTCACGCCAACATGGAGTCACACAAACAAACTTTATTTAATAATAAGTTGTGTGAATGCAGAACAGGGTGTCAACAGCTTTAGCGTTTCACATTTACACCCTCTCCATCTAAAGGCAAAGTGTTACTCAGGCTTCGTTGCAGGACCTAAACTTTGAACACTACTTCCTCTGTGTTGGAAACAAACGCTCGATAGAGTCAAAAGGAGAAGTCAAACCTGGCCACAGATGCATTTAGTTCCAGTGTGGTTAATAAAAGCTTTGGGTAACGGTTTGAGGCAGCATCTAATTCAGTCCACATTCTGCCACAATGAGTGTGGGTGGTCCAGCGCCAGGCTGCGCGGCCATCTTGTCTTCTGATGTCACATGTTTAGATTAAAGGCTCAGTTTGCTGTTGTTTGTCCACGATGCAGCAACTTAGTGTAAGAGATGACAGAAGGGAAAAATCTAAAACTCCTGTAAGAACGAGGAGCAGACGGGCTTTTGGGAGGTTGGTGCTATAAACACAGCAGTTGGTAGAAAGCTGTGAGACTGTTATTCTGTCCTCACCAGACAGATAACACGAGAGAGAAGGAGCTCGCGCCTCCTTCAGTGCAGTAATTTAATCCTCCTCTGAATAATTCAATAGGGCAGAAGATCTTGGTCTAAACGCTAACCCGACCCCTCATCCCATCAAATGCATCAACCTCCACCAGGTCCTGATGGAGAGACATCCATCTTGGTCACAAACGCGTACTAGGAACATTCTGTCTAATGTAGCGATGTTGACAACTTGGCCATGACTTTGCTATTGTGGGTTTTGTGGGCGAGCAGAGCAGGAAAAACAATGTGCTATCAATGCATTTGATGAAGCACCATTTGCAAAAAGATAGAAACCAATACATCTAAATCTTGCAGGTGTGTAGTTCGTGCACACACAGACACACCACACACACACACACACTGCTCTATTTTCCACATTTCAAACACAGTGTCATCGCTCACGTCGATATGCTTTTACACACCCACAGGTGTGTGCGAGTGCTCACACACACACACACACACACACACACACACACACACACACACGAACAGTTTCCATCCCACTTGTGTTCTTCGTTGTAGCTGCGGTGTATTATAGGTCACAGCTTTGCTTTTGTGTAGGGGTTGTCTATTTTCTCCACGACGTTGACTTTTCTTTTTGCTTCTTCTGTTTTTCTCATTCTATAATCTGGTTAAAGTTTAACAAGCTCTGAACTCACTAATGCAGCAAAAAGGTGATTATTGATCAATAACGGCTGCAACAACGTTTCCAGTTTTGGAACATGAATAATCATTTAGCAACGAAATGAAGTGAAACTCTTTTTAGTCAATACTCTAAATATAAATAATCAAATAATGTCACTGTGTTCTCAGGGCACCGTCAGTGCAGACCAAAGCCTGGCTGTCGCTGTACCTTCCACTCGCAGCGCTGCCATGTGGTCGACAGCGGCTGCAACCACGTCAGCCAGACAAGAGGAGCACGTCTGCTGTCTGCACACATCCACAGCTGACCACAGCTACACAAAGAGACGCCTGCACGTCGTATCACCCATGAGAATCTAAGAGCTGTGAACCAGTTAGCATGTTTGTCTAAGCATGTGTGTGTGTGTGTGTGAAGGTGTTCAGCACTTAGCCCTGGGAGGATGAGACAAAGCTCATCTGCTTCCATTCACACTTATCAGTTCCATTGCCCTGACATCTCTGACTGCAGCACATGCACAGATCAAAGGCAACGGATGTGTTCAGTTTAGGTAAATGAGGGCAGGCGTGCAGATGGCACATGTCTGAGGAACATTCAGTATGTCGTTGCACAAACGGCTCGTCATGAGGAACAATAGGAAGAAATGTGTTGGTTATTGTAGTTTGCTTGTTTTAGGAAATACCATCGACAAGACTAAGACACGTCCAGCCTGAATCCAGTGCGCTGCAACTAGTGATTGTTCAGGACGTTTTGTGTTTGGTTGTCCAGAAGGTCTGTGTAACAGCAGCACAAATTAACAGAGAAATACTCGACGCTTGTGCACAGACTCTGCTCAATACGTCAGAGAGGAAGACGCTTGTTTACAGTTTTGTTCTAGTTTTTCCTTCGCTTGTAGCCAGTTCCACTTACGTTCATCTGATTCGCTCTGGCTGGTAGAGGCAGTCAATTTGCATCCTGCTTATTTCTTTATTGAGAAGAAAGAAGAAAAGAATCATAGTGAACAACAGCTCACCAGTTGCCATGACAACCCAACATGCCCAATAACCCGCAGAAAAAAATGTGCGTAGCCGTACACACAGCAGTGCTCTGTCGCCACGGTTTGAGGCCAGAAGCAAATCTTGTTTACAGCGCACAGACCTGCTCACACACACACACACACACACACACACACACACACACACACACACACTGCACGGAAACAATCTATCCACTTTGCCACAAAAAACCTTCAAGCAGCTCTGTCGGCACATCCTGTGTAGATGTGAGCCACCAGAGAATACAGTAACCCACAACTGCATGTGGTGTTACAGTTTCTACGTCAGATATCCGCACTGAAACACTGAAAGAAAGTCAAAGACACAATAAAAACTTTTCATTCCACATTTCCTCCTTAAAATGATTCCCACAGGTCTGTTGTTGGAGAATAAAAGGTTTTAGTGTCGCTGTGACAGCAGCAACAGGAGGAGCAGGACGAGAGCTCTGGCTTCACAACGACTGCTGCTTGTGGCTTTTGGGTTTGTGGTCTTCTGTATAAGACATAACGGTTCAGCTTCCTTGTCAGCAGATTTAGGCCACTACTGGAACAGTGAGACAACAGACATGCTGAGAACAAAAAGAGAAAGAAGGACGAGGGCCTCAGATCGGAGCACGTCCTAAACAGTAGAGCCTTCATTTATCACAACGGCTCATGACTTAAAGGCTGTACAACAGTATCTGTTTACTATAATATTTGTTTATTACTTTCATTTTCTAGTTCAGTAATGGAGCTACTAATAACCAACATATAAGAAGGCGACTGTGCCGGGTGGTGTCAGACATCAGCTCAGCCTCCAGTCACCCAGATGTTATTAGACTGTGGCTGAGTCACACGCCTGCAAGCTCTCCCACCGTCTGACCTAACAGCGAGGACAGCGAGGACAGGGCGGAGGGCAGGGTGCAGTGTGAGCAGAGCGGGACGAGTCTGAACACTAGCACCGACGAACCATCCAACATTTAGGGACTTCAATATGTGGGAACTTTTAAAGATTTGCAGCCAGAAAGTAGCTCCGACCTTAAATCTCAGCTTCCAAGCAATGACTGAACCGGCCGAACGATGCCGTCAGCAGACGTAGACCATTGTAAGAAGGTCTATGTATGTGTCCGCTCCTACAGTATGAGCATCTCCACATACAGTCTGCTCTGTGCAGACAGGCAGCTCACACCACAATGTGCTTAACTGCTGTCTTCTGATTGCTCCAAACTCCTGTTGATGGTCATCAGTTCAGCACAGCTCATGACTGAAACGCCACAATGCTGTCACACTTAACCCAGTTCAAACTGGCCAACTGAGAGAAGGCCACCGCAGAGGCCGTGCTGCTGCCAGGTCCAGATCACAGCGGTCCTTTATGATCTCATCCTCCGGATCAAACCTTTCTACATATTCTGTACTTCTTGTCCTCAGGTTGAAACATGAATGTCTCACGGCTCCTCCCGAGGGCATTTTAATTGTTAGTATTTTTAGATGCACCACCTGCCAACACCAAGTCAAATTCCAGGTTCTGTGAAGTGCTCTCTACAGGACTACCTGTACCTGACACTGACCTTGTCATCATAACAGAGTAGTTGCTTTGCACATCAGCC